>NC_069004.1:19826336-19838787 GCF_001194135.2 Octopus bimaculoides
CCACATCCGCCCAACACCAAAGCTATCGAGGATAACATGTGCAACACCTGCAGCATCAGTGACAACACCAACAAGAACCACAACATGCACAGCAGATGACGGCACACACAGAATCTGTGCTTCCACAGAATCATCACCCCAACACACTTCAGACACCAGTGGAGACCACAAGATCCACCGTATCGAGACCGAACATTTTACTACCGATTTGATACCGTTAAAAGAAGAAAAAAAACAAACTATTTATGCTAGATTAGGAAGCAGAAAACCACGTGTGTGGGCAGAATAATCTCACGGTTTCTGCTGCAGGATTGCCACCCTTGCGCTGACAATCCATTAGTGTAAGGGAGATTACTTTTATTTTTTTCATTGCTAAAAGATTCTTTTCTTTCAAGAAGGGATGTTACACGTTCATATCTATGTGTATGCGTAGGTATACGTATATATGAATACATCCCCACTATTAGTACTATTTTGTTAAGCGCATCTAGTAAACAGTATGAACTGCGTCTAAGGCGGATACGCACAGTGTATATCACTCCGCTATGCATATACAGTTTGTAAACATGCCAAGTAAATAAACACGTAGAATCTTAATAATGCCTTCAGTGAGTTGTTTATTATTCCAACACGAACCAAAAGAATACACAACAACTATCAACTGGAAATTAATTAGACTGCAAAACCATACAGATCAGGAACTAATAAATGTGACCAATATATAAAAGAATTTTACCCATTTTCTTTTTACATCTGAGGGTACTATAATAAATTCTAGACAAGAACAAGCTTTAAGATGCTTGCATATGAGAAAATTTGCCTTTGCTCAATATAAATGGGTTATAAATATTTAAACAACAAGATTTTCTGAAATAACTGACAATAAGGAACAAACAAGTGATTATCTGGTCAATACTTAGAATTGAAGATAGTTCACATCTAAATTAACATACAACTCTGCATCACTGGAGGCAAAGAAAATCGACAGAAAACTTTAATCAGTTAAATGTCAAAGGATATTAAAGTGAAGACTCTAAAGAAACTGCATGGGTATTATAGTAAGGTTGCAATTGCAACGGTTACTAACCAATGCAGTAGAAACATATGTAGGTCTAAACCCCAAACCCTAACTCTCACCCTAGTGCTTCTCAAACTTTCATTTTTGAATTTCTGAGATTAATTGTTTCCATAAACTGAACTACAGTAGTATAACATAGTTTTTTAATAATGTATCTTACGGTTTGATCTTCAAAACCCGGTGTTGTAATATATCGCTTTCAATTTGTTTCAATTTGTCATGCAGAAAAAGCCAGCTTCCAAATCCTGTTTTCTGATTGGGTAAAAACAACCAAACTTTAAACCTCTGTAACATTTTTCTAATTTTTTTCTCACATAAATGAATAACATCAGATTCAGCCTGAAATTTTACATCAATATACCAAATTTTAAAATTTCAAGAAGTGAAAGCCAAACAAAAAAGATCTGTTTCTTCTTTTGAATAAATTGCGCGATGTCTTTTAACCAGAAATTTATCAAGTTTTTCTCATTGTTTTGGTGTGCTATTTTCTATCATTAATAAAAATGTGGGCATTTCTTTTTACAGCATTCTTGTATCTTAATATAAAAAGCTGAAGTTGTGTGTCTGTGTGTAGCCTTTTTAAAAGTTTATAGAAATCCACATTTTCCACTTTTTTGTGAAAATTTTTACATCAATGGAATTTTCTCGATGTGAACTTTCTAGTGCAGTAATTAGATTTTTAAAATTCTGTTTACTTCATGTGATTTAAAGGAGATTTGGCTTTTGTTTCTAGCAACTTTTATATTTCTTCCATTCTATCTGTACCGGCGTTTTTACACATCGATCATGCGCTCAACATATAATTAGAGAGAGTAAGAGTAAAAGAGGGAGAGAGACAGAGAAAGTGATACATACAAAGTCATAGATTAACTTGGTTTAAGACTATTCTTTCCTTTTATCTACCTTTTCACTCTTACTTTGTTCTTCTTCCACTCTCCCATTTAATAGCTTTCTTCTCTCCTACCTCTAACTATCCACGTGACCTGGTCATCTGGGGCTTATTGCCATTTCTCTGCTTCAAGCATTGTCTGCATGTTCAGCGTCCTTGTCTCCTCTTAGTATTTTTTTACATATTTTTCATAACATAGAAATGTAAAAACACACACAACCACACATACGTGATCTGTGACAACATACACATAAATACACATACACATCAACATTATAGATATAAGATTTAGTTTGTGTGTTTCTTATATAAACATGCACACGCATTGCTATTTTATAACTGTCTTCCGTTCTCCCTTCCTCTCTCTTCATTGCTCCCGTTCTCTATTCCTTTCTCTCCCTCTTCTCACTCGCTCTCTCAAACACGCGCACGTACACACAAGCATTCACTACAATATAACTAGATCTTACTTTACTACATGTTCGTCAATGTTTTGTAAATATACAAACTACGGAGCTTATGTAGACAGGACAACACATTGCGAATCAGTGAACTTCATTAGAAATGTGAAAACTACCTACCCTGCCATCTGTTATAACTGGCGATCTTACGCTACCAGTTCCAAAGCTGTCACTTAAACCACGTGTGTTTATTTACATTACATCAGCCGTTTCCGTAAAAGGGTTTTAGGGTTAGGGTTAGGGTTACGGACGGAATTCCCTAACCCTAACCCTAAAACACTTTTATGGAAACGGCTGATGTGATGTAAATAAACACACGTGATTTAAGTGACAGCTTTGGAACTGGTAACGTAAGATCGCCGTTATAACTTTTTGTTGTTCTGTTTAATATATACATAGATTATGCCTCCAAAGAGTTTGCTGGGGAAAGAAAGCAACCGGTTTAAAATGACAGCAACAGACTGCAGCAATTCACCACATTCCAGAAGCTACTTTGAACATAATGCAAAATGGTGCATCAACACCTTCTGCCCAATCTGATAGAATTCTGGCAAAATTGTGTAGCAACAGATCGCCAGCAATTGCTTCATCACATATTGCCATCCTAGCTCATGCTAAAAGGGATTACCTTACTATGTATAATCAGGGCAGCGCAAAAAGTTGTTTTGCACAAGCATTTCTATAGTCAATTAGACGGATGAAATTTACGTACACTTAATAATGTTAAACAAAGCAGCCTTCAGACTTTCCCTATTAATTTCATCGTCTTTTGAATTATGAACATATGGTAATCTTCCAGTTTAGGGGGGTAAAAAAAGTAAATAAAAAATATACAAGGGAAATAACTTAACGTCTTACTAGTATTATCCGTACAACTCTGAAATGTGTTTTTTTTTAGCTGTTTATAAATCACACACGTGTTTTTTTTGTTTTTTTTTTTAACAAGTCCGCATGGTACTAAACAATCCTCGCAGGTAAACTTATTCCTAATAAGCCGACGGCGCGCACACCATTCCAACATTTTGTGTCTTGAACTGCTGCACAATTCACTAATATTCTTCTATGATTAATTGACGAGTGAGTATTTCATTTTGAGGAACAATAAGTTGTTGTGCAGCCGGTCTTCCACGCGAGATTTTCGATCTCTCAGCCGGTACTATGAGATTCAATGACGTGTGTGATTTATATATAAACAGTTAACTTCCATCAAATCAAGTGTGTGATTTATTTATAAACAGCTAAAAAAAAACCCATTTCAGAGTAGTATGGATAATACTAGTAAGACGTTAAGTTATTTCCCTTGTATGTTTTTATTTACTTTTTTTACCGCCCTAAACTGGAAGATTACCTGAACATATTTACATAAGGGTTTTTTCGTTGTAAGGCTTTCTTTTTTAGTTTAGACTAGCGAGACTTATCGTAGATGGCGTAATAAGTCACACCCGGACAACGTCGGGTTATACTGCTAGTATATAAATAAAACTCGGTGACCACCATTGAAACGTCATTGAAGTAAAATAGCCATTTATGTATCACACTTATTGATTGATTTATCAACAAAAAGGAAGACGCTAAAATTCTGAAACCTGAAAGAGTTATCTCCCCTCGAAACTAATTCGCGCGAAAATTGCTTCGTTATATCCTGTTCCGTGTTCAGACTGTTGACTACTGCTTTTATTAACAACAAATTAGGTTTGGTTAAATTATTCATCTCTTTCTCTCTCTTCAGTGTGATTGAGGAGTCTCGTAGTGCATCAAGTCTGGTATTTTGTTTTTGGTTAAGTTCTTAATGAACCTTAGTTCAATTGTAAATGTCCCTTTATTTACGACTGTTGTGTTTCGTGCGATCACGTGTAGTACAGTTTTGGTTATTGTTTAGTCTCCGAGCCTGTCCTCTTTCAGCAGACTTGTGTTTAAACGCAATCCTTCTGTGAATATCCTTTGCGGTTTTATCAAAGCACAATATGTCTGGACATGGAATATGTTCTTCCTTTTGAAGACGTTACAGTGTTATATGATGTAGACTTGGCCGTTATTTCTAGCAGTTTAGATGATTACTTTCCACTCCTTGTGTTAATCAGATGGACCACAGAACTGTTGCAATATCATTAAATTTATTTCAAATGAAATTTGCTTCAAATATGTAGGGCCAGTCAGGTAGTACTGGCATCGGCCACGCTTGAATGGTGCTTTTTACATGTCACTGGCACTGGAGTCAGTCAGGTGGCACTGGCAACATGCTCGAATGGTGCTTGTTACGTGCCACCAGCACGGGACCAGTCAGGTAGCACTGACATCGACCACACCTGAATGGTGCTTTTTACAAGAATATTTTTCTCTCCATAGACACATATATGCTATTAAAAAAATTTTTGAAAATATATGACTTTTTTCAACCCTATTCCCCCTCATTGTTTCTTTTTTATCTTTTATGTTTTAGACTGTGGCCATGCTGAAGCATCGCCTTGAAGAATTTTTTAGTCGAATGAATGAGCCACTAGTGGTGGCTCTTAGATAAAATTAGTGGGGGTGCTGCTTTGAAAATTTTAAACCATTGTTTTAATATTGTGTAAAAAAAACAAACAAACATAAAAAGAAAATTTATACACAAATTTGATTGGTTCATGTTTTAGCTACTGCTGGGTAGTGTGCTTAATTTGTTCACTGAACACCGCTGCGAATTCCCCCTTGTTTTTCAAATATCCCCCCAAATCACAAAATAAGTGGGGTGGAATCTGCCCTATTTTTCAAATCCTGGCAGCAACACTAACTGGAAGCAGGATAATAATCTAATTCTACACTTTATCACATTCAAGAATATAAACACATTTTTAAGCACAACACACACAATCAAAAAGAAATACTACCTTTTACCAATACACCAGGGTCGGCACTGTGTGAACCACAGTGCTCTCTCTCCCTACCATGAATCTTCCTATCTTGGACATGTGAGCATGCGCACAACAGCTAAACATCGCATCACTGGAACTGTAAAGTACACAGTTCTATACAAAGATTTAAAAAATTTTTGTCGTAAACTTGGGGATGGCTACTGACATTAAGCTTAAGGATTATATAATGTACAAGTATAAAGAAAGAATTAAAGAAAAAAGGACTCATATTGAATGTTATCGATCACAACCCTGAAGAATGGCGACTTTTCATAGATAGCTCAGCAAAAAGTCTCAAAGCCGCTTTATTACACAATGGAAATCAGCATCCATCCCTGCCTATTGCATACTCAGTACAGATGAAAGAAGAAAATAACAGTGTAAAAGAGCTCCTTGAGAAAGTAAAGTATAAGTTTAAATGGGATGCTTGTGGCGACTTTAAAATGCTTGCCTTCTTACTTGGATTACAGGGTGGGTACACTAAGTATTCATGTTTTCTTTGCCTATGGAACAGTAGGGTTGATCATGAACATTACCAGAAGGCTGAGTGGCCCCCATGAGATGAATCCAGCCATGAAAGCTAAATGTCATAAGACAACCTCTTGTAGAGCCTGCAAAAGTGTTGTTACCTCCACTTCACATAAAGCTGGGTTTGGTCAAGCAGTTTGTAAAGGCTTTAGATTGTGGTGGAGAAGCACGTCAAGAAATTCGTCTACTCTTTCCAAAGCTATCTTAAGTGTGGTATATTTATTGGACAAGTAAGGAAAGTGCCAAGGTCAGTAAAACTTGAAAATGTGATAAATGATCTAGAAAGAGAGGCATGGTGTGCATTTCAAGATACTGTCAATGGATTCCTTGGCAATAACAAACACCCAAACTACAAGCAGGTTCTAGCAAAACTCATTGAGAGTTAGAAGAATTGAGGCTGTAGAATGTCATTAAAGGTTCACTTTTTGCATTCGCATTTAGACTTTTTCATGAAAACTTAAGTCAAGTGAGTGAGGAACATGGTGAGTGATTCCACCAGAATATTGCTACAATGGAGAGAAGATACCAAGATGGGGGACTATATATAGTCATTGGTGCATACAGATTTAGGAGCTCACAGTAGGAGGGCATGATCTTCACTGCATTTCTAGTAAAATCTTATAATCTCATCATAGTTTTGCTTACATTTCTCATTAGTTTAAAAATAAATGTTAGGACAAAATATTTTTAGTTCCTGTTAATGTTCAATGGGAATAAGTTGAATAAAGTACTATCGGAGCTAAATTTTGTTCCCATTCTCTAGAAAACTGCAATTATCTCCTAAAATACTGATGCTATGCAATTTTCAAGGGTAGTTTTGAAATCAGGAGGAAAAAATTAGCTGTGAAACACTAAAAACATTTAGACAAACAAAACTTGTGTTATCCAGTATAATGACAAAGTTATTTTACTAAAGTTTTCGTTATTTTCAAAACAAATTGAAACAAAGGCAGTACATTTCAGTTGAAATATTGAAACAAAAGTGTTAATATTGTTTGATCAAACATACCTCTTATCAAAGGCATTCCAGCCTTGAGCATCCTGTATGTTACTGTCCTCTAGACAAGTTGGCGGATGACGTCTGTAATATTTTGACATAGTTATTACAGCTGGATGCCCTTCCTATCACTAGCCATGTTACACTAATGTCAGGGAACTCTTTAAATTGTTATCCATTTTTGACTATTTGAACCAATTCACTCTTGGAAATATATCTGTCATTCAATTTGACAACGCAGACAGTAAGAAAGAATTACCAACCAAGTCATCATTTGGGAACTGAGCTAAGAGAAGATGAACTCTAATTGTCCTTCCAAAATTATGGTCCGGACTCTCATGAAGGACAGTGGCACCATGGTATCATGACTACTTAAGTACTTAGGTCACTGAGGTTGGAATGAGGCATGTGGTGTGCCATTATTGTAGCTGATAGATCATCGTCGTCATTTAATGCCCATTCTCCATGCTTGCATGGGTTGGACAGTTTGACAGGCCCAAGAATACCCTTTTTAATTCCAACCATTTTACAGCATGTATTGGTGGGTCTTTTTGCTTGACACCAACCCTAGAGGTTGCCGTGCAGCTTGCAAGTCTACAAGACCTCCAGTGGTAGGGGAACATACTAGGAGAATGAAGAGTAAACAGTGATTAAGTATGAGAGAAAAAGGCTGATGGAACTGGAAAGTGTTATAAGTGGTGATGAGGTGTCAGAGTGGACCTTCAAGGTACAAAATGGTTAGGAATGAATGGGGCAGGGATGAGTGAGTAGAAGAAGTAGAAGATGCCTGATGGTGCAAGGCGGCAGAATAGAAATAATGACAGAGTAAACAGGGGGATAAAAGAGAGCTGGTGTGCTGTTGGGTCAGTTGCAGGAGTGGATGGGGAAAAGAGAAAAATAAATATTCAGTAAAGCATTTTCTTTTAATATTTATTTTCAGAAAATAATGGTCTCTCAAGATGGTTCAGAAGACAATTCACATCAGTTCAAGATTTTGTTGGCCTCTGATATTCACCTGGGATATATGGAAAATGATTCTGTTCGAGGCAATGATTCCCTTGTAACATTTGAAGAGATCCTTGAAAAAGCCAAGCAAAATGATGTTGATTTCATACTTTTTGGAGGAGATTTGTTTCATGAAAACAAACCATCTCGTTCAATCCTACATGGCAGTCTGGCACTGTTACGCAAATATTGCATGGGAGACAAACCAATACAATTTGAGTTTGTTAGTGACCAATCTGTGAATTTTGAACACTGCACTTTCCCATCATTGAACTATGATGATCCAAATCTCAATATTTCCTACCCAATATTTTCCATCCATGGTAACCATGATGACCCTACAGGCCAAGGAAACCTTTGTTCTCTTGATCTGTTTCACACCATTGGGCTTATTAACTACTTTGGCAAATGTACATCTCTTGACAAAATAGTTTTGTCTCCATTGCTCTTGCAGAAAGGAAGAACAAAGCTAGCATTGTTTGGACTTGGATCAATTCAAGATGAGCGTTTACATCGCATGTTTCTCAAGAAAAATGTCTCCATGCTACGACCCAAAGAAGACAGAGAAGACTGGTTTAATGTATGTGTGCTCCACCAGAATCGTGCCAAGCATTCAGCCACTAAATATATCCCTGAACAGTTTCTAGATGATTTTATTGATCTTGTTGTGTGGGGCCATGAACATGAATGCCGAATAGACCCTGAATGGAATAATGTACAGAACTTTTATGTATGTCAGCCTGGCAGCTCTATAGCAACATCACTGAGTCCATCTGAAGCTGTACAAAAACATGTTGCTCTTCTCTCTATTGATGGTAAAAATTTCAAGATAAGTAAACTTCCTTTGGAAACAGTGAGGCAGTTTTATATTGAAGATATTGTTCTAATGGAAACAAATCTGAAACCAGATGATCTGAAAATCTCAAAGAAAATGGAAGACTTTTGTGCTGAGAAAGTTGATAATTATGTCCGTCTTGCTGGTTTGTAGCATTTTATTATTTGATCCTTTTGTGAAACTCCATGTTAACTATTGATTCTAAAATAGGGGCAACAGCCTCAGTACTTAGCTGGTATTTTATTATTTTGACTACACCTTTATAATTTCTAATTTAGACACAAGCTCACTAATTTTGGGGGAATGTATTTACTTGATTAAATCACCCCCGCTCTCCTGCTACTTTATTTTATTGACCTATCAGGATGAAAGACAAAGTTGACTTCAGTAGGAATTGAACTCAGAATGTAAGGAGCTTGGACAAATATATCAAGGCAATTTCCAATACTCTAACAATTCTAATACAGCATCTTGATAATGATAATAGTAATGATGATAATAATAAAATGCCCTAATGCAGTACCAGGCAGTGGCTCTCATGGCTTCTGATCTTAACTGATTGGAAGTGTTATCATGTACATTGTTTTGTCTTGGTATAAAAAGATGGGCTACAGCAAATATTCTGCACAATACCACAGATTTACTTGTCAGTTGCTTGACCTTAACTAGTTGAGCATGTCCCTTAGTGGCTGATATGTGCATCTCTGATCACAAGCAGAAGTAGTGGGGAAGCATCATAGCCATGTGTTGAAAGGAATTCTTTGGGGTTTGGATAATTCACCTCTGGAAACATGGGTGTTTTGTTTATCATCCTTAAACAACCCTTATTCAGGGACCTTTCGAGCGGGATGGGCTACTCAACCTGAAGAAAATTCTAACTGGACCCCACCTATTTATCTTGACATAGTGTACCCTTATCAGATGGGTATACTGGGCTTTGTATATTTTACCCCTGTGTCACTTAGATGGCATGCACTGCTCTCTCACTTAATAATTCTTTCCAAAAAAAGAAAAGGGTCTGAAATTTAGGGGAAAAGAACTAATTGATTGCATTGACTCCAGTACTCAACTGGTTCTTATTTTATCAACCTAAGTGTGAAAGGGTTGATGTAGTTGACTTAAGCGGCATTTAAATTCAGTATGTAAAGGTGGAAGAAATATAAAGAGCCAGAATAAATACCTGATGCACTAACAGCCAGCTTGTTGGTTTCTAGCATGGGCACAATGCCCCAGACTTTTTGAAGTATATATCAAATTATACTTCACTACTTTGCTAGTATTTTATTTTATCAACATTGGAAGAATGATATTCTAATGATTCCACCAATCCACTGCTCTAAAATAATAATAATTTAGGCACAAGACCAATTTTTTAAGGGAAGGAGATAAGTAAATTACATTGGCCCCCAAACATTTGATTGGTATTTTATTTTTAATTGATCTCAGAAGGTTGAAAGGCAAATTTGACCATGCAAGTATGAAGAGCTGTAACTAAATGCCACAAAGTATTTTGTCAATGATTCTGCCAATAACAACCATTAGAAATTTCATTTATTTTTTTCATAAATTCACTTTTTACATTTGTGAAAACTCACAATGTTTTCCTCTTAATATCTTGTTGTGTATTTACTTCTATTTCCTCCAGAATCTTCACACACAGGACATGCTAAACAACCAAAGAAACCCCTTATTCGTCTGCGTGTTGATTACAGTGGAGGTTATGAACCGTTTTCTTCATTTAGGTAGGTTTTTAACTTTTTAAAAATTTTGGTTGAGACATTTGTCACTTCTCACTTGCAATGCCTTCATATTTTTTTTATTTTTTAATAACCTAATCAGAAGAAGACAGCATCCATAACTTTTTCAGTGGTATTGACATAGGTTTAAGGAAGGAATCCAGTTGTTCATTGACCATAGACCTGTCCTAATTACTTGCAATTGAGAAGATTACGTTAAAAACACTGAAGTGCCAGGTGATGGTGTGAAACTGAGCACTGAATTAAGTTCTCCAATTGTTCCCCCGCCCAATAGGAACAGTCCTTATGGAAGGATTCCACACAATTTTCCATTGACTAAATTCAACTCAGATTGTTTTGGTCAACTTGAAACTAAGTTACAAGACTTGCTGAAGATGCTCTGCAGTTGAATGAAACTTCGAATGCAAAACAGACTTCTTAACTACCTCTCAGCACTTGGCATAAAGCCACATCCTCCTCTTAAATACTTATCCCACCCCTTTTTTATGGGGTAGGGTTTTTTTCTGTTCTTTCATGTCTTGTTGTGACCTCACTAGTTCCAGTGTCAAAAACATCCAGTATATACAGATCCTGTCAAACTGTCCAACTCAGACCATCATGGAAAAAGAATGTTAAATGATGATGATGATGACGATGATGATGAAGAATGTGATTCAACCAAAACTAAATCCGTGGAAAAATAGTAACACTAATAATTTCTTTCATTTAGGCTCTTTTGATAATTTATCTCTGCTATACAAAAGTTGTAATGACAAACAGCAGAAACACTATGTGACACATAGCAACTAAATTTCTTTCACCATACACTATTGACTTAAAAGAAAGATAGGATACATTGGGTAAAGTAGTCCTAAGCTGGAAAAAAAAGACTATGGTTACAACTGGAATGTTATCAAGGGTCTGTTTGAGTAGAGCTGACCTGCATCTAAATAATAACAGTTTTTATAAGTTCTGTGGTGGTAACTTCTCAGTATCAGCTCAGAAATGTCAATGAGGTTTCTCTTTGTTGATGACATCAGTGTAGAACTTTCTTATAATAATTCTTTCTAACAGATGCAGACCAGAAATTTGGTGGGAGGAAAGGAGTTGGTTATATTAACCCTTGTACTTGACTATTTTATCAATCCTGGAAAGATAAGATGCAAAAACAACTTTGGTGTTTAATAATTCTTCCTACTATAGGCACAAGGCCTTAAATTTTGTGGGAGGGTGCTAGTTGATTACATCAACCCCAGTGTCATACTGGTACTTATTTTATTGACCCTGAAAAGATGAAAGGCAAAATTGACCTTAGTGGAATTTGAACTTAGACCATAAAGCTGGAAGAAATGCTGTGAAGTATTTAATAATAACCTTATAATTCTGCTTGTCATTTTTTTATGAGTTTTGAATATGCAAATAAAGCTCCTATTCCATGAAGATGGTATACCTGATACCCATGGATACTACAGTCT
Organism: Octopus bimaculoides; assembly: GCF_001194135.2. Lineage (NCBI taxonomy): Eukaryota > Metazoa > Mollusca > Cephalopoda > Octopoda > Octopodidae > Octopus > Octopus bimaculoides. The sequence continues at coordinate 19,838,232 of NC_069004.1, forward strand.
ATGCTAATCATCCCAGGAATATGGACTGTGATCTTAAGGGATGTGATTTGGCGAAATGTGCGTAGCAATGCATTAAAATATTTATAGATTCCATCCAAGGATTATTGTTATTATTACTTGGCTCCTGTGCTGGTGACATGTAAAAAGCACCATTTGAGCGTGATCGTTACCAGTGTCGCCTTACTGGCACTTGTGCCTGTGGTACATGAAAAGCAACATTCGAGCGAGGTTATTACCAGTGCCACTGGACTGACTCCTGTGTAGGTGGCATGTAAAAAACACCATTTCGAGCGTGGCCGTTGCCAGTACCGCCTGACTGGCCCTTGTACCGGTGGCACGTAAAAGCACTCGCTACACTCTCGGAGTGGTTGGCATTAGGAAGGGTATCCAGCTGTAGAAACTGCCAGATCAGATTGGAGCCTGGTGCAGCCATCTGACTTGCCAGTCCTCAGTCAAACCGTCCAACCCATGCCAGCATGGAAAGCAGACGTTAAAAACGATGATGATGATATATATAAGGGAATTCCAAGCACGTTTCGTGGTTTGCTACCTCAAC
>NC_069004.1:19838879-19841750 GCF_001194135.2 Octopus bimaculoides
GCAGGTGACTGACCATCCTGCCAATTTTCCTTTTAAATACTTGCCACTAGGCTCCAGCAACCAGCACCAGCTAACTGTCATGTGACACTGTCTAAGCTTCAACTGACCAAGGGAAGGGAAGGGCGCGTAGTTGTAGCCTGTGCCCTCTCTAAACCTGCCTTCAGTTCCAGCTGTTTGGTGGTACAAGCCTTCAAACCAGGAAGAGGGCGCACTATGAATGAGATCGCTTCCTTGGCCCACCTGTCAATCAGCGATGCTGCTTAAGTGTCAGCCAGCCTCACCTAGTGATGCTATTTCCTAGTTGGCATGCTATAGCTTTCAAGCCATTTTGGGTCTTCTCGCTTCAGCCATATATAGAAACTGACTTTTTCGACTGCCTCCTGTAACCTCCTTATTACTTTTCTCAGCTCTGAGCTTGAAAATGCAGACCTTCTTTTAAGTAACGTCATCATTTTCCTTTCAATGAAGCCTCTAGCTCCCACTGCCAGATGGTAATAACGACAGGCCATCCCTGTTCTCCGCATTCTTTGATTAATCTCTCATACCTCTTCTCCTTCCATTGCTCTGCATTAGTGATGTTCTCTTCCCATGACACTGCCTTTTTTTCCTCCTTCTGGAAGTATATTTTCCTGCGCTTTTCCACTTTTGGGTATCCTCCCCTATTATATCCTTCAATCTTCTCCTTGAGTGCTGCACTTATGACGCCGAGGACTTGATTGTGACACCATTTATATCTGTCTAGTGCTAGCCTGCAGTTTGACAGAACATGTCTTGCCATTGCTTTCTCTCCGCATCTTCATTCATCAGTTGTTTGTATGTTCCACCGGATTAAATTCGCCAGTGAAGGTAAAATGTCGAAGGTAGACTTGATCAGGAAGGATGTTCTTGCTTGTTCCAAAGCCCAAAGTTCCTTCCATGAGATTCTGCACCTGACTACATATTCCTCCCATCTCAGGCACTGTCCCTGTTGACTACATTGCACCAAATGTCCATTTCGCATTTCTTCCTCCTTTCTCACTTCGTGTACCACTGCCTCTTTCATCTCTTGCAAAATGGCCTAAAATTGTGCGACCCTAGACCGGCTCTTGCTTCTTGCGTTGCTCCGACTATATCGGCGTGCCCTAACTTTCCGATTGCCCTGTTTACTGCTTCTTCCGAATTCCATTTCCTCCCTGTTCATAACTTTGGAGGGTTTTCTTGGATGCTCTGATCTTTTGAATACCTTAGCATCATTACTGTTCTCGCCTTTCCTGCTTTATATTCTTCGGTGATTGATGTTATTGGTAGTTGCAGCATGGGTTTTCCATATAGTGCAGTTGTATTCAGTGGTTTCGGCAGACCAAGCCATTTTCTGATAAACACACTGCATCTTTGTTCCATCCTTTCTACTCTGCTCAAGGCTATTTCATACACTTGCAATGGCCACATTATCCTTGGGTACAGTCCAAATTGCAGTATCCAACATTTGAATTTCCCTGGTAATGTCATTCTGTCAATTGCCTTTAGTCCTTGTTCCACTAAATCATGTTTCTTTACTTTGCTTCTTATCATTTAGTAAACCTCTTACCATCTACCGAGTCTCTTTACTGGTTGTTCATTCACCGTTGGTATATCTTCATTGTTGGTATATATATATTGGGTCATCCCATATATAATATGGTTTTTTTCAATTGCTTAAACTAAAAGTCAGAGGGGACAGGATAAACTACCTGCATCAACTTGCTATAAAAGCAGGTAGTAATTTGACCTTGACCTTATTCTTAGTGCAAGTTTTGAAGAGTGCAGTTTGATTTTAACAGTTATTTTTTCAGTGCTATAATAGAAGTGAGAAAGGAGCATATTCGGCATGTTTTGCTTTATGAGTTCAATAAAGGCAACAACACAATGGAAAGTGCGAGGAATATTAATGTAGTATATGGGGATCAGACAATAAGCATAAGCCAGTCTCAATGGTAGTTCCAGAAATTCCGAACTGGAAACTACAGCCTAGAAGATGAGCCTCGTCCTGGAAGATCTGTAGAGCTTGACGAGGATGTCCTGCAAACCCTGGTGGAACAAAATCCCATCGTAACTGTTGAAGGACTAGCAGAGAAGCTTGGATTTGATCATTTAATCATTCATCAACACCTGCATGCTGTCGGAAAAGTCAGCAAATTAGGTCAATGGTTTCCTCACAAACTTTCTGAGTCTAATTATGCAGGGAGTGAATGTGTGCCCTTCTTTGCTGCCACATCTCATGAATGAACTCTTTTTTGGACTGAATAGTGACTGATGACAAGAAATGGGTTCTCTATAAAAATGTCAAACACCAAAGACAGTGGGTAGAGAAAGGAGAAACACTGGCACCTCAGACTAAAGAAGGTCTTCACCCACGTAAGGTGTTGTTATCTGTTTGGTAGGATATGAGGAGTTTAGTCCACTTTAAACTTTTAAACCCAAACCAAACAATAACAAAGGAGATCTACTGCGAGTAGCTTGAGTGGCTTAAGTCAGTGCTAGAAAGAAAATGACCATCTTTGGTTTCAAGACGAAAGATGTTTTTCCATCAGGATATACAGCCACATACATACGTCTCCTTCATTGGACATGAAACTCAGCTTGCGAAGACTTATTGGGGCAAGCGAAAGCAAAATCGGGATGGCACCTGTGCCCAGCGTCGCCTTTCTGGCACTTGTGCCCGTGGCATATGTAAGGACTTTCGAGCGAGATCGTTGCCAGTGTCCCTGGACTGGCTCTTGTGCGGGTGGCATATAAAATACACCATTTTGAGCGTGGCCGTTGCCAGTATCGCCTGACTGGCCTTCGTGCCGGTGACACGTAAAAGCACCTACTACACTCTCGGAGTGGTTGGCGTTAGGAAGGGCATCCAGC
>NC_069004.1:19842772-19858498 GCF_001194135.2 Octopus bimaculoides
AATATATTTAATTAATGATATATATATATATATACTGTATTTGGAAATAATAGCATGAAATTCAATATCAAAAAAATACCTCACGAATTATTTCAATGTACAGTATATATAATCACTCGTATTAATGTCTAAATACTTTATTGTATTAATATTTTTGACATTTTATACAAAGAGCACTCATTATAAATTCAGTGTATAATTTTCTAACAGAATATATTTAATTAATGATATATATATATATATAGATAGATAGATAAATAGATAGATAGATAGTTAGATAGATAGATAGATAGATAGATAGATAGATAGATAGATAGATAGATAGATAGATAGATAGATATAAAAAAATGTATGTGTATTTTTTCAATGTGTACAAATAACACGGGAAAAATAAATAAATACTTACCAAGGTAGCAAAAATTCACATAAATCCAAGGATATTACAGCCTACTTATAAAGGTAGAAATTCCAGGGTTAAGTGAAATGTTTTTGTCAAGTAAGAAATGGAATCAAATGCAGGTGTTATTCAAATGATTTGAATAACACCTGCATTTGACTCCATTTCTTAATTTATCTTACTATTTAGAAACAGTTATCTACTGACCTAATGGTTCTGAATTTGGGACGAGACCACTGGTCACTTTGAGGTATTGAATCTTTTATTAATAAATAATATAGATGTAGGCTTGGCTGTGTGGTACAGATTCACTTCACAACCACATAGTTTTAGATACAGTTCTGCTGTGCAAAATATCTACTATAGCCTACAGTGACTGTAGTTAAATTCAGTCGACCTAAATTATACTGAAACCTGTTGCATATATGTATAAATACATGTTATATGCATGTTTGTATTTGTCTCTTATTATTTGAGAACACCTGTTGAGAAAAATTTAGGGGCAGTGCAGCTTCTTGTGGAGTATCTACATGGGTACTCACATTTAGAAGAGAGGATGAGAATGATCAGTAGAAGCTGCAAGGAGACAAAGTAGTTTTGATTAGGTGTGCAGGTGGCTGCTCAATTTATGAGGTATGAAATTGAGATCTTATTTTGTAGGCTCCTTCTACTCTTGTTACACTGACAAGTCAAGGGAAGATTAAAAAATAAAAACAGACCAGGCTTAACCTGAAATATCAATTTGTTATTAACCCTTTGCTTATCCAAAGCATTTTCAATAGTTTGCCCTCAACATTCATGCTTGTATTAAGAATTTTAGCCTTTATTTCATACATCCTGAGTAATGAAAAGCTTTCCTTTGTTATGCCCCAAGTTAATTTTGTGGGAATGTGTATCGCATATGATATACGGATGCCAAGGAAATGTCTTGTGTATCACATGGGATACACAAGACAAGCAAAAGGTTTTAATGGCTTCATATTGATGTTGTTTTACTTTCAGGTTTGGCCAGAGATTTGTTGATAAAGTTGCTAATCTAAAAGACATTGTCACTTTCCACCGAAAGAAAGAGATTGAGATGAATAAAACAGACATCAGTGTTGCTGGTTAGTTTTTTTCACTTTTGGAGTCATTTTCAGATAGACGATGGTGTGGGTTTGTGGTTGAGAAGCTTGCTTTTCAACCATATGATTTGGGGTTCAGTTCTACTGCACAACACCTTGAACAAGTGTTTTCTACTATAGTCACTGGCTGACTAAAGCCTTGTGAGTGGATTTGGTAGACAGAAACTGAAACAAGCTCATCATACATATAAACATAGTCAAAAGGTTTGAGAGTGAATATATATTTATTTAACCACGAGAGGGTTACAACTGTTTTGCAACCTTCTTGTATTAACTTCAGTGTGTAAGAAATTATGTGTATATGTTTGCATTAATATACATGCTCAGCATTATACAATATAATTGTGTATCCACAGATTAATGCAAATAAAGAAAGTTAGCTCCTCAGATCACTGGGACATCATAGTTACATCAACAGTTCGATTACTCTTTATATATACGTATGAATATGCATACACATGTATGTATATTTTAATATACATGCATGTTTCTGTTTATATTATTCTATGTATATATTATGTTTATATTTTTAAAATTTGTACCTATTTCATGAGTATTTTGTGTACACATTTACATGAGTGAATCTAGTATTTATATATTTATCCATGTGTTTCATCAAACAATCAGATACAAATAAATTCAAATAGAATTAACATCCAATGTAATTCCTCGTGTATGATAAGTAAATCTAAATATTGCTTAAAAGAATTTCAAGAAATTCGGAATATATTAATAATACATGTAAGGAGTTGCTTTATCCACATCTGACCTCAGGGTTGTATGGACAACCTGGGGAAACTGCAATCTCTCCCCTAAGTGCATTTTCATATCCCATAGTTGAGATTCTTGCAGCAAGCTATGTATTGTTTTTGCTGACTTTACTGGTTTCTCTCCCTCTTTCACAAACTTAATTGCTGCAGTTGCTTTCCCTTGGTGATGATGTTTCTTGCGCCTTTCCTGCTCCAGGGTGTGAGCAAGTATTGTAAGCACCCTATCATGGTGCCATTTGTATCTGCCTTGAGAAAGTGCTATTCTGCACCCTGCCAAGATGTGTGCCAGAGTGCCCCTTTCTCCACAAAGTCAACACAGCTGGTCTTCCCTCAAACTCCGTCTGTGCAGGTTTGCTGATGTTGGGAGTGTGTCGTACACCGCCCACAGCAGGATGGAGATGCGTAAAGGTTCCAGTCTCCACAGGTCAGTCTATGTGAGGTTCCTCTTAGGGAGATCCCATTTAGTCCATGCACCCTGAGACACCAACAGCTCTTGATTTCCTTTTGTTTTCCTCCTAGTACCACACCGTTTCCTGGGTCATAGCCTACCTCTCCCTGGTGTCTGCTTTCTTCCAGTGTTGGAAATAGGAAGACCTAAGACCTTGGCAACCCCTGCATGTAATTCCAATGATGTCGCGTAGTTCCAGCATCCCTTCAGCCTGAGCGATAGCAGTGCTAGCTACCTACTTTTGCCTAGACCTTGTGGTAATACCTGCATGTCTGACAAGCTCATCTTTAGAGTCTCTGTACATCATTACAGCATTACATTTTACTACTTTAAATTCTTCCACTACGGATGACAGAGGAAGTTGTAGATGTCCTGATCTTATGGACAGGCCTATTGAAGTGAAGCTTGGGCGAACACCTAGCCATCTTCGGAGGTATTTATTTATCTTTCTCTCCACTTGTCATTAGAATATCATACAGCGTCAACAACCGAATGAGTCTTGGGAGCTGTCCGTGTTGGTAGAGCTTTCCTGGAAGCCCTGATCTATCAATCCTCATCAGCCACTCCTTTGCTTGCTTCACAATGTTGGTGACATTGCTTCTGTCTGACATCTTTCTGTCTGACATTGCTTCTCAAACATCTTTCCAAGGCATTTAATAGGATTTTCCTCTATTGATGGAATGGCCTCTCCTTGCACTTGCAGCCTGATTTTGTTGGTTACCTTCCACCCCCACCCCACCCCCCGATCACCAAGCTCCTCAATTTTTCTTTGGTTTAAACCTCATTCTTGCCCATGTCGCCATGTGTTCTAGTGAAGTCAGCACTCTTTCTGCATCTACATGGGTTGCAAGTGTTACTGTAATGTCATCCATGAAGCCTCTTATTGGGTGCTGACAGCTGCCTGATTCCATTGTTGGTCCTTGGGTTTCTCTATCAGCAGTTGATATGAGGAGATTCGTACCCACGATGAAAAGAATGGGGGAAATCGGGCACCCAGTTATGGTTCCTTTCTCAAGGTCTTGCCACTGAGTTGTAAAATGAGTTGTTTTGAAACGTAACTGGATGCCTCCAAAATAACTGCTGATTATTCCCTTATAATGCAGGGGAACATGATAGCAGTCAATGGCTGCATATATGAGGGCATGAGGAATTGATCCATATGCATTTTACAGATCCAGCCAAACCACTGTCAGGCCTCCTTTACTTCTCTTAGCCTCCTGAATCAACTGACTGAGAATTCCAGTGTGTTCCAGACGTCCTGAGAAACCTGAAACCCCCACCTTTCTGGATAGATGTGTTTATATACCCATTCTCAGTCATGTATGGTGTCATCATTTTGGCCAGTACAGAAAAGATCTTCCCCTCAGTACTCAGGAGGGAGATAATCCTGAACTGATAATCCTGGCTGTGGAGTTTTCGTCTCTTGGCACAAAACTTCCTTCTTCCAACATGGTGGGATGATACCCTTTGTCCAGATCTTTCAGAACAGCATCCACAGCCTCCAAAGGAGCCATGAGCATTTCTTGTATACTTTATAAGGTATACCACTTGGGACAGGAGCTGATGCTGATCTTGCCTTTTTCACCACTTGTTCCACTTCTTTCCAGGATGGACAGCTGAGGTTGAATTTGTATACTGGTATTTCAGCTCTAGTGGCATTTGGATTAACATCAAGAGCCTCATTTCTGAGGTCATCATTGTGAGTCTCCCTCAGAAATGCTTCTACCTTTTCTTTGGAGCTGGTTAATTTCCCTGATTTGGTTTCCCCCAACAGCGTTCAGGTGAACCTAAAAGGGTTCTTGACAAATTGTGCTCGTTTGGTTTTCCTCTCTTTCCTCCGCTTCCAGGTGCTTTCTGACCTTCTAAGCCTTCACAGAGCTGACTTGTCAAGTTCCTGATGCCTTCTCTTTCATCAGTAGAGGCCCTTTTATACTGCTTATTGAGGGTCTTGATCTCTCCCCTCAGACGGTGCATCTCTCTTTCTCTTCTGCTAAGTTTCCTTTCGATTGCTGTGGTAACCAGTCTGTCCATTGTTTCAAATCGATCTTTTGCCAAATTGATTGTGATAGTTACAAGCACATTCACTTTCTGTTCCACTGTTCCTGCCAGTGTGCACTCCAATATCATGTCGAGGTTTTGGTCCAGTTGTCGCCATTTCTTTGTTTCATCCATCTTGGGCCATTTTATTCATTTTTTTTTTTTTGGCTAGGAATGGCCCCCTGGTGTAGTATTGGGTGGGTTGCCCTTTCTGAAGACTTAAGGTGACACAGTCCTGTGGGATGCTTCCTGCCTGGATTTCTCCTGCGTCTCACCAGGTGTTACCACTGTACGCTGCATCTGTGTCCCCTCTTTTCCACAGATGGACCTAGCTTGGTGTATCTTGAGCCTGTTCTAATTCTTGCTGTATATGAAATCTATCTATCTATTTAGGTCATGCCTCAGGATGCCCCAAAACTGTTTCCACACGTTTTCTCCACTCACCTCCTGTACTCCTTCCATACCAGTATCCTCTAGCAAGTTGTCGATATAGGTCGTCTTCTTCCTCTTCTGTATATAACTGTATGAACAAGAATGGATAGAATAACATCTTTATTTGATGATTACACTGTACATTACAAATAATTGTTTCTATTGTACCAGCATATTAAGAAAAAAAGGTACAAGTCAAACCAATATATCTGAAAATTTATTCTAACACAACGTTATCAAGGTTACCTGAAACAGATTAAATTCAAAATGAACTGAAATAATATCTTATAATACATGAACACATACAATGTGAACCAGTTTGGAGTCTCTTCAGTGTTTCTGATGATAGTGTAACATTCCATTTACTGGCAGTGTGCTGATGAGAAGCTATTAAGCCAGAGTTTGAGATTTTGTCGTGTCCAAGAGACTTCCACTTATGAGCTTTAGATAGAGTCTTTTGAGTTAGTTCCTGTATTGTAATATCATTCTATCTCTGTTCTTCATTCTCAGGCATTCTTTCTCCCCACCTCCAACTGCCCATTCAGCTTTCTTGTTGAATACATCCCTATTGCTCCATATGCTTTTCCAAAATGTTACTACTTCTTTCCTATCAGGATTTTTTTTACTTTGACAGTTTCCCTAACTTTGTAGAATTCCTTAGCATCAGTTTTAAAGATATTATTTTGTCTGTAAAATTTGTTTCTCTTAGGCCTTAACCTGCATCTTTTGCTTAGAATGCATTAGCCATTGCAGCTTTGAGTTCATCCTTACTTTCTACCTCAGTTCCAGCTCAGCAATCTACTACTTCAGGTTCTATGTTGCCTACGTCAACATCATGTTCAGGGGTGTCTCTATCAATAGGTTGAATAATGGTTTTCTGTTCATTATTCTCAGTACCTGCACCATGTACTTCAGCCTGATATTCTGGCATTATTTTTGATTGTCTGTCTTTCTGCAGGTGTTTGGTGGTTATTATGCATGATGTCTCTGCATATGTTGGCTAGTTTTGTTTGCATCAGTATAATCACGAGTGTCATCAGTATAATCACGAGTGTCATCCCCTATCATTTCTCTCCAGATATTGAAACACAACTCACTTTTATTACATTCTGGTTGGTCCAGTGCTGTGTAGAATGCTGTCATGACTTATTCATACTTCTCACTCGCCCATCTATTTTTAGTGGTTCTTTTGATATTTGTTTTGTTTGATGTTTGTCTTAAGATGACAGGATTGATTTCTTGGTTCTGATTTCCCTCAAGATAATTTTCAGAGGAGTTTGTTCCAATTGTCAACTTTTCAACATCAGGTTGGTTCCTCCATGCGGAATGTATATGTGATTAGTTCTAGTGCTTACAGTTTTATTCACAGTTCCATTGTAAATCTATCTTGCAGCCCCTTATATTCTTTACACTTTTATGCATATGTTTTGCTTTGGCAACACATACTTTTGATATTATAATTTTGTTTACAATTTTGAGAAAAGTTGTTTGGTTTCCTGGGATGACTTGCATTAAAAATAGTTTTCTTCCATTTTTTGGCCGTTTCTTACATCCTTCTTGGTGATGATATCAGATCTAATCTTTCCTCCCAGGGAGCTCACTGATGCATGTCATTATTATTATTATTAATACTTAGTGGCATTTCGTCCATCTTTATATTCTAAGTTCAAATTCCGTCAGGGTTGACTTTACCTTTCATCATTTCAGGCTGAAAAGTACCAATGAAACACTGGGGTCAATGTAATCAACTAGTCCCCTCTCCTAAAATTTCAGGCCTTGTGTCTTTAGTAGAAAGGATTATTTCTTCCTTTGCAAATATTACAATTAAGTGGATCACCTATTTCCTCCTGCAAGGGAAAGTGGAGGCCATTCAAAAATATCAGAAAGATATTATTTGACCTGGTGTCATGGCACTCCTAGAAGAGGAAATGATTTGCACCAAAAAAAGTCAATAATATAAAAGTGCATTAATTGCACAAAAGAGAAAACCACAATACCCTTCTGCAACTGAAATAGACAAATGTCTGGAAGAAGTGTGGCCTTCTGTAGTTTATATCTGCCGAGAAAGGCAATATGGGAGTGTGGTAGCTAAATGCAGCAATGAAGAGGAAGTGCACAGGATGGCTACAATGACCTGTTCCGCCGACCAGTTTGTTATGTTCTCCTTATACATGAGACATCGTGTGACCAAGATCAGGATCTCAAACATACCTCCTCATAGGGACCAGGCCAGATTAATGGCTATGCTGGTGGAGCATGGGGAGACAAGCATGAAAACAAGCCCCACCACAAAACAACAGTAATTTTCAATGGAGTTCTAGGATTTGGTTGCTCCAGAAGAAGTTCATGCTATCCCAGAATTTTTCTGTTTCAGAGAGTGCAAGCAGATGCAGGTGATTGTGGAGAGTAGGAAACCCAGATGCTATATTTGTGGCAAAACTGATCACCTAAAAGCTTTCTTTCCCCACTGTGGAGAAGTCAAGAGAGGTGTCTCACTCTGAACTGTTATTCCCAACATCAAATCCATTGCAAACCCAAAGAGGAAAGCAGTGGCAACTACAAGGACAAACACAGGAGCAGATAGACAAAAAGGCAAACTGAAATCCTACCGACTCCTTGGATATAGAAGGGACCTCAGATGAGACAAAAATACCTGAGTGGATGATTGCTGAGCAACCCCCAAAAAGTAAAAGAGGGTAGGTGAAAATACAGATGTATCCCCTAAATCCTAAAAGTTTGTGGGCACCAAGCTGATTAATCTCAAAAACATTGTGTCCAATCTCAAAACCAATGTTGCAAACCCACAATTTCAGCAACATTAGGAGAGATAAACCAACTACAGCAACACTGAGAACTGAAACGGCATTTTCAGTAGCAGCAAGAAACACAACAGAATCAGCAACAGGTGAAACCTAAATAAAAGCAACCAAAACAATAACAATCACATCAACTGCAAGAGAGGGAACTAGTAGAACAGCATCTCTCAGATGAGCCTCTCAATTACACAGTCCTACAGAAGGAGAATGAAGAATTAATGAAGTTTGTAAACTCAAATGAAAACAAAATTTTGACAATGAGTTAGGGTCTTGATGCTCTCACTATTGTCTAAACCCTAGAAGGGAAGGTTCTGATAAGAACAACTCCCACCATGTATTGTATTTTGAAGAAACGTTTCCTACATGATGTGGGAGTTTGTACAAACTTATTGGATGAGAGGGTATTGGAAGGCCCATTTGAAGACCTCCAAAAAAGACCAACACAAGACTAGGGTAAGTGACTGACTCTTGTTTCTTTCCCTCCTCCTAGAACAATAATTCTAAAAATAGGTTTGTGTAAATTCTCATGACCAGAGGGCAATGTGGAAACAGTCACCTGCTCCACAACTTCAGGTCAGTATGTCTGGATGCAGTAGCCATCAGTGAAATTAGGATTTCTGAAACACAATCGCTTGTCTACTTCTGGACAGCTACAAGGTTTTATGCCTCCTCCAGTTGACCTGGATCAAATGGTGTCACGGTGCTGTTTCAGAAAGGTGTGTCTGGTTTTCTTAGACCCACTTGGTGAGATGGTGGTCTTGGACATAGCCAACAAGGAATGCTCCAATAGGAGCTGGATAGCAGGATTTCTTTAGACGTCTAGAGACTTTCCTAGGCACATCTCGCTTATTAGTATTAGTGGGTGACTGGAACAAGATTTTAGACACGAGCAAAGATTATGTGGGAGTAGTGGATTGGAGGGCAAAATCTTTGATAGCCTATTCTGGCATTTCCAACTGTATGAAAGGATTTGTCTCAATTTCCCAAATACACCAATGTAGACTTGGTCAAATTGTAATGAATCATACTTAGATAGGGTTTTTATTTGGCTTGTAAATAGGCATCCTTCATGATGTGGTGCCATGTGTTGAGGCTGACATAGCTGCAGAAATACCCAATTTACTGCCATGGTGTGAACAACAGTGATGAAAACAAAGGTTAACTGGGGTGGGCGTCCTTTGTGCGACATGCCTTCTGCAGCTCATCTCATTCACAGAGCTACAGTCATGGGCCAGACATAGACAAAGATTGGGTGTTTAGCATCTAGAATGTTGCCCTCATTTTCAGATCGTTGGCTATTCATAGATCACAAATTCAGAACCTTTACAGTCAACTTAGAAAAAAACACTTAGACAAAGACCCAGTTACTGAAAGATGAATGTGTCCTTCCTGGTGAGGCAAGATTTCAGTGCTTAGATTAGTAGACTAGTTAAACAGGAAGTGAAGGGAGCCATCATCAACAACGGGGTGGGTTTCCTTAGAAAGGAAAATCAGAGAGGTGTCAGTTAGTTTTAGCAAAGAGATTGCTTTAGAAAACAATAGAATAGAAAATAAACTAGTTAGTAGTTTATAAGAGGAACTTAGAAGGGAAATAGCGAACAAGGTGCTGCTGGCGAGAATGGCACTCAACCATTTCTTTGACATGCAAGCATAAAGGCTGTATTATCCGAGATAGGGTGCATGCACTGAAACATGAGGGCTTGGAAGCCATTGGTTGGGCCCAGCTAGTGAAGGCACAACATGGCAACAAATCTAGAATTTGGTCTGTGACAGCTGTGTGCTCTCTGATTTCAAACAGATGAGCACAACTTTCGGCTGCACTTTGCTGACCTCTTTTTGAGGAGTGGCATACTTGAGACAACAGTGTTGCAAAAAGCCAGTTTTAGTGGAGGAAGTGGCAAATGTACTGAGCTGCTGTGTGGTATGCAAATCACCAGGATTGGATGGTCTGCACTATGAGCTATATTTCCACATGTCTGACTTGTTTGCTCCAGTTTTGGCAGCTGTCTACTGCACCTGGCATCGGATGGAGCATTCCCAGTCATGTGAGCTGGAGAGTGGTGACTCTGTTGAGGAAGGATCCAAATAAGGGAGACATGATTGAAAATTTCAGGCCCATAAATCTACTCAACACTGAATTACAGATTTTAGCTAAGGTGCTTGCCAAGAGGCTAGCGCTTATTGTCAGTGGTGTTGTTGGGGTGCACAAACCTGTGTGATCCCTGGTAAGTATATTCCTGACCTCCACCTCATGCATCATAGAATGGGTCAGGAATTGATCTTGCTTTGGAGGAGCACTGGTCAGTTAGAACCAGTCCAAGGCATTTGACAGATGAACTATTGTTACCTGATGGCAGTCCTAAAAGCTGTCAGTTTTGGTCCCATCTTCACAATGTATAGCGACATCTGCATGGTTGTCAAATTAAACAGCTACCTCTCAGTACCTTTCAGTTTTGAACATTCAAATAATATGTTTTGGCATTAGAACTTTTACTGTGAAGGCTGAAGAGTTTGAGGAGTATTCCACTGGAACTATGTCACAGGAGAGCTGTGTCTGATCTGCAGATGATGTCATTGTCATGGTGTTGGACTCTTCAGATATAGAAATGATTGACACTTTACTGAATGGGTATCAGGTGTACATTGCAACCAGGTTCTTGGAGAGGCAAGTCCATTGTTGATTAGTGGCGATTTCTGTTGCTGGACAGAGGGTCTAGTGAAAGTGCTTGGAGTCTGGTTTGGATTAGATCTCCTGGTAGATAGGAACCGGGAAAAGGTCATGATCAGGGTGGCTAAGCTCACCCAGAAATGGGCAGAAAGGAAGCTGTCTCAGAAAGGTTGGGCAGAACTAGTGAATGTATACATCATCTCAGTAGTGTAATACTGCCTAGTCGTCATACCTTGTCCCAAGAAAACCATGTCCACATTGGAGCACTTGCTTTTTTGATTCTTATGGAAGGGTCAGGTTCTACTAGTCAGAAAATCCATCTGCTGTCGACCCCCACTCTGTGGTAGTCTTAGGATGCTATCCTTCACGATGTGGTGCCATGTGTTGAGGCTGACATAGCTGCAGAAATACCTAATTTACTGCCATGGTGTGAACAACAGTGATGAAAACAAAGGTGAACTGGGGTGGGCGTCCTTTGTGCGACATGCCTTCTGCAGCTCATCTCATTCACAGAGCTACAGTCATGGGTCAGACATAGACCAAGATTGGGTGTTTGGCATCTAGAATGTTGTCAGGCACTCACTGCATTATACCAGCTGGGCAAAACCTTTAGCAGGAAAACAAATGAGAACAGTCTGAGAGGTCTCTTCTGGAAGACTTTTGGATTGAAGATCATGGACAATTTCCAAAAGTCTTTGGTATGGTATTGCTACAAGTTCTTCAAGCATGTGAGTGCCAACTGCCGAGATGCCTGCAGGGGGGATAAAACCGTTCCATATGTAATTGTTCAGTGTCCATGCATTAGAAACTTGTTGAGCTGCTACTGTCTCATGTAAGACAAATGCAGCTGTCCACCAAGTGTATAGTGAAGATCAACACACCACCTTCCTTTAGCAGGGAAGGAAGGCAGATCTTTCTCTGTTTAGTGACTGTGGCAAAAGAGGCTGTGTGGTGGACCTGTTTGAAAGGTTTGAAGACAAGCATTATTATTCTCTCTCACCAAGCTTTCATCAATTTCTTCAAATATCATTTGAAGAGGAAGGTGAGGGCAGAGAGAGAGGTACTGCCTTCTAGTATATTTAGCAAAAGGTGGACAAGAATGGCAAGACTGGTGAGATTGAATGGATCTACTCCGAGTATACTTTTCTAAGTAGGAGGAAAGAAACTGGAAGATTTTGGGGATGGTGGAATAATCTGGGACTTTTGTGTAGGGTTTATCTCAAATTACCCTAAGCAGACTACCCAGCTGTTGGGGATTGTATTTATTAACCCTGCACACGTAAGCAAAGCATGGTCATTGTGTGTTTGCAAAATTACTGGAAAACGGCTGAAATACTCATTGGGTGAGTGGCTTGAACTCATTAAATTTTGGTTTGTTTATCTTCAAAACTGTTGGTCAGGTGAATCAAAATGCTTTTTGTTTTTTTTCACTACATATACATAAACAATAAGCAGGGGAAATAACTCCTGATGTAATTTTGTTGAAATATGAATTTGTCTGAGTATATTTATGAAATTATATTTCATTTTATTCTTGTATGCATGCAGGATATGCATTGCCTCTCCAATGCCTTTTTTTCATTATTAACTTCTATTTATATATCCTTTAATGTTGTAGTGTCTTCCTTTGATCAATGTAGATCCCACTTATTTTGTGTGTTGTATCTCGCCCTTTGATATTGTCCTCTATGTCTCGGGTTCATGTGACCAATAAAAGAAATTATTATTATTACTATTTTGTAGTAGCTGCTGTAGAAGAGCACTTCCCACCTTTTACCATTTCAGTTCATTTTGGCAATTGTTAATCCTCTGGGATCCCTTTTAATATTTAGTTAAAAACGTGCAGATATGGCTGTGTGGTTAAGAAGCTTGTTTTCAAGCCATGTGATCTCGGATTCAGTCCCACTGCACTGCACATAGGCATCATGACTTCTGGGCTGACTGAAGCTTTCTGAGTGGATTTTGGCAGATGGAAACTGAAAGGAGACTGTCATTGAGTGTGTGTGTACTCTTGTTCATTTCTAGTCTTTGAAAAACATGTTTAGCTCTGGGAAAATATAAACTTACTTGGAAAGAGGCAAGGGTTTGTGACATGAAAAGCAACAAATTCTGACTGACCCAAGCAAAAACGAAAAAGTGGAAGTTAGATGACGACAATGATGATGATGATGGCAACGATGATGATGATGATGGTGATGGTGACGATTTTTCAAAAATGAGATGAAGTTAATATTTGATAAATTTCTTGAAAGAAATATTCCCACTTTTTGTTTGTAGTAAGTCTATGACATAACATAGTCATGAATATTTTTGCATTTCATAAAATATTTTCAAATTAAAAGATTTTGTGTTTACAGTCTTTTGCAGTCATATAAATATATTTTGTAAAATATTAATAAATATATTCTTTATTCAAACATTGTACACCAAAATATATTAACTGCTATTCTAGAAATATATTTGTAAAAATGTTTTAAAAGAGTATTCTTCATTCTAGTAGACAATAAGATATTAACCACTGTTGCGGATATATGTTTTGAAATGATTATTAAGAAAAAGTATTCTTTATTCAAACTTTATAGACAGCAAGGTATTAACCAACTTCAAAACTGAGAGTTTAGATGCAATTCGTGTTGAAGACATTGTGAAGAAGCATTTTGAAAATGTAGAGCCGGTTAGTTATATAATCTTACATACTATACCTCCACCCTGTTTTTCTCTATATTTTAAAATAGCAACAAACAATTTTCTAAAATATTATTTGTCTGTAAATCACTTTTAATGAACTATATATATATATTACGATATGTAAACAAACTTAAGTTTGTTTTTGAAACTCTGAAATGTATTGTAGTACAAGTAGAAAGATATATTTTTCAACGCATAAATACTGATAGAACAGTATACATGGGATAATATCCCTTACAGCGCAGAAAAATCTGTCAGCAACCAGCCATGAGAATCGAACTCACATCCCTTTGATTTCCGGTCAAGTGCTTTACTGACAAATTCTTCTGCAATTTAGAACTTATAAAGTCATCCAGAAACGCTAGATGTAATATAAATTACATCATATGTAAACAAACTTATGTTTGTTTTCGAAACGCTGAAATGTATTGTAGTACAAGTAGAAAGATATATTTTTCAACACGTAAGGGATATTATCCCATGTATACTGTTCTATCAGTATTTATGCATTGAAAAATATATCTTTCTACTTGTAATATATATATATATTGTATGTGTGTGTGAGGGCGCATGGCTTAGTGGTTAGGATGTTGCACTCACAATCTAGCAATCGTAATTTCAATTCTTAGACTGGGTGGTGCATTGTGTTGTTGAACAAAACACTTCATCACACACTACTCTGCGATCATTGCAACACGACGTGTAGTACACAGCGCACCTATTGAGACAATGTCGATTTTATGGAGGGAGGGAACTAATATGCGGTGCGAGCATTTGATAACTATAAACAAATCATTTGTGCAGGTTGTTCAGCAAAAGCTGAATGCTCATATGTTGTCTTCAACAGGAGAGTCCATCACATATATATATACTCCATGGATTCCCTGTTGAGGGTTCTGCAGTTTCATAATGAACAACACTGATTTGTTTATAATGATCAAATGTTTGTGTTCACATATGCTCACTCTCTCCATCAAATCAACATCATCTATGCATGCCGTAATGAACACAAAATAAAATAAGACAACACAAGAGGGGCAATATTGTATTAGCTTAAAGCTTCAAGTCATGTAAAAAAACAACCAGTCCACTCTGTAAAGTGGTTGGCATTAGGAAGGGCATCCAACCATAAAACACAATGCCAAAACAGTCAAATGAAGCTTGATAATAACCCTCCGGCTTGCCAGCTCCTGTCACTTGTCCAACCTATGCCAGCATAGAAAATGGACATTAAATGATGATGATGATGGTATATATATATATATATATATGTAGTGAATGTCATTTCACTGTGATTTGTCAGAATTAAATACACCACTTATATATTTCCATACATAAGTGGCTAAATAGGTGCATTGGCTGCTTTTATTGTATGTATGGAAATACCCACAAATTTTGACAATGTCTTTTATATTATATCTTGGGAGGGTCATTAAAGCAATAAAAAATACACACACTGGTTCAATTTCACTTATTATTTGTCAGTTGATTAGTTATGTATACTGTTTATATTAGTCAGACTGGTGTCCTCATTTTGACTGTTGCTTCACTATGTTTCAGCTGTTGTACGTTTGTGCTGCTATATTATTTTCCACTTAAGGAAGCAGTGCATATGCTAGGACATAACAACCTCCTAAGCAGGCCAATATCACCTTGATCACTTGACCGACCAGTCCATTGGGCGTCCATTTGACACCGCTGGTCACAGCACGCTGTCCACTCCTCTCTGGATCGTGCCTTCCTCATCCATGTGGTCCCAATTGCCCTCCTAAAATTGTAACTCCACCGTTGTGGAGGCCTTCCGAGTGGTCATTTTCGCTCGCGTGGGTACCACTCGACAACTGCATGGGTCCACCACATTTGATGCTTCTGTTGTCTAACTTTTCTCTCAAGGTGTTCACACTCTGTCATGTATGTACACTGGCATTACACATCCAGCGGATCATACTAGCTTCATTTCTTTCAAGCCTACGCATGTCCTCAGCAGTCATGGCCCATGTATCATACAGTCTACCTTTCATCCTGAGCAAGAGGCCTTTAGTTGCCAGCAGAGGTAGGAGCTCCCTGGCTATTCCTATTCTAGCTGCTACACTCTCAGAGTAACCACCAACGGGCTTCTTTCAGTTTCCATCTACCAAATCCACTCACAAGGCTTTGGTTGGCCTGGGACTATAGTAGAAAACACTTGCCCAAGGTGCCACGCAGTGGGACTGAACCTGGAACCATGTGGTTGGTAAACAAGCTACTTACTACACAGCTACTCCTGTGCCTAGCCATATACAGTAGTACCTTGGTTTTTGAACAACTCTGATCGCGAATGAATCGTGCTTTATATATATCTATATA
>NC_069004.1:19858710-19859693 GCF_001194135.2 Octopus bimaculoides
AGCGCCAACCACTCCGAGAGTGTAGTGGGTGCTTTTACGTGCCACCGGCACAAAGGCCAGTCAGGCAGTATTGGCAACGGCCACGCTCAAAATGGTGTATTTTACGTGCCGGCTGCACAGGAGCCAGTCGGGCGGCACTGGCAATGATCTTGCTCGAATGTCTTTACATTTGCCACTGGCACAAGTGCCAGGAAGGCGACGCTGGGCACAGATACCATCACAATTTCGCTTGCCCCAACAGGTCTTCGGAAGCCGAGTTTCATGTCCAATGAAGGAGACGACGTTGGCATGGGTGCCAGTCGTCGATTTTAGTTCGATTTCAATTTCACTTGCCTCAACAGGTCTTCGCAAGCGATGTTTAGTGTCCAATGAAGGAAGGTAATATCTCTTCATTTCTCTATATCTTGATATGTCACTCCACCTTTCTATACTGACTCTGCTAATACATGCAACTGTGTTTATACTGTTTATTTGGTAGAAAAGGAAGCTGCAGATTCTTACGGAGAAAGGCCTAGGTTATGCTGTGAATGAATTTGTTGAGAAGGAGGAAAAGGAAGCAATAGCTGACATCGTTAAACATCAGTTATCAGAAACACAGGTAATAAGCTAACTTTAGTTAATTAATACATTTCTTTTGTTTAAATCATTTATATTTATTTTACTGAAAATTTGATTGATGCTTATATGTATATAGAACTCTGGTCACATTTGTAGTGGCCTAGTGGTGGCAGTCTTTATTTAGTTAAGGGTTACAATCTACCTTATCTCAGCGCTACAGATCAATTAAACACTTGTTAAGTATATAACAGGTAATGAAACAAATTATGCCCAGCATCAAGAAAACCAACATCTGAATTCGACAGTACATGAGAGTCGATGACATTAAAAGATCCATCAGGGTGATGGAATGCACACCTAGACTATGGACAAGATTAAGAAGCCAACCAAAGACAAGATAAGATGATTTTGCCCACTTCCTGGGG
>NC_069004.1:19859864-19887416 GCF_001194135.2 Octopus bimaculoides
TGCTTAGTTACATCCCTTGTTCAAATCTTATTGAGATATACTTCTAGGGTCAATGAAATTTTATACCAGGCTCCCTAAATTTGAGGTTTTGTGCTTATGTTAAAAGTCAGTTCTACAGTGTCACTGTCGCCTGCATCTGTTGTCTCTCTGTTGAAATTTGCTGAAGTGTTGGTAATTTTTGTAGTATTGTTGATCCCATCTGAAGCCACATAAATCAGTTTTTGGGGTAATTACTGTGACTACTGTCAGGATGAACTAGTGAAACAGGTGTTTGACAAGCACAACAATAATTTATTGGCTGTGATTTCTTTGTATGAAGTGCAATCTCCAAATGTTGGGCCTAACGGAGGCAATGACAAGCGACTGAGACCTTTTGTGATATGCCATGCTTGCAAAGACCCATCAAGCCAAGTGAGATCATTGTCGTGGCCAAATGCCAGTGTCACCTAACTGGCCCATTAAAAGCACCCTTCAAACATTGGGTGATATACTGTACCTGTGAAGACCTGTCAAGCCAAGTGAAATCATAGTCATGGCTATGCCGTCTGACTGGCACTTGTGCTGGTGGCACATAAAAAGCACCGTTCCAGCATTGGGCCTCATGGAGGCAGTAACGGGATTGAGACTTTTGGCGATATACTGTGCTTGTATAGACCTGTCAAGCTGAGTGAGACTGTAGTTGTGGCTGATGTTGGCGTCAGGTCAAAAAACACCCACTACGCTCTTGGAATGGTTAGCGTTAGGAAGGGCATCCAACCGTAGAAACCTTGCCAAATCAGATAGGAACTTGGTACAGCTCCCTGGCTTACCAGTTTTCAGTCAAACCGTCCAACCCATGCCAGCATGGAAAACGGACTTTAAATGATGATGATGATGATGATAGCACAAAAGGGTCACCTTCATAGAGCTTTTACAACACATAAAGTACTTAGACTGCTTGGATCATATTAACACCCAAGGACTAGGAAAATGTAATCTTGCTGCCTTAGACAATTGTAGTTTTGACATTCATGCTATTCACAGTTTACATTTACCAGTAGTAGGTATCTGTATGTTGTCGTTCAATCCACCGGAAATAGCAGCCTTAATGTAACATAAGTACTGGGGTCGATTTGTTAAACTAAAACCCAAGATGGTCACTGAAATAAGTTAAAAGATATGATTTCTGTTTCTAGATGTCAAAAGTACAATGATGTTTGGTGAAGAGATAGAGGTGGAGGGGAGGAAGGAATTTGGCTTGGAAAATTATGAGCTTTAGACATTGTTATTAAAATAAAGACATGGCTGTATGGTTAAGAAATTTGTTTTGCAACTCAGTGGTTTCAGGTTGAATCCTGCTGTGTGACTTCTTGGGATAATATCTTCTATTTCAAGCAATGTTTTCTCTAATTTTTCTCAGTCACTGAGCAAACATTTGATGCTTTAGGTGAAAATATTTTAAATTCAAAGAGTATGGTATTCAAACTTTAATGCAGCTTAACAAGTACACATTAGCAAATTAAAATGAACTTCATGGTCTTACATCAACCAATATAGTGTGAGTGGAATTTGGTGGACTGAAGCTGTGTAAAAGTGTGTGTGATGTTTTTTGTCATTTATACATTGGTGAGAGCTGTACACACCAACAAAAGAAACAATAAATCATGTATTTTTTGGCCCAGTTGCACAAACACCTTAACACTTTTACTATTGGAAACGGGGTGAACGACCAGTCTGTAGCCAACAATGCTATTGTTCACAAAATACATGGTATCAAATAGTAATAAATAAATCAATAAATATTCTGTTTGTGATTGATATAGAAATATCTGAACCAGAAACAACTGACATCTGAGGAGAATATCTACTCAATTGTACAACATTACAAAGAAGAACGAGCTAAAAAGAATGAGAGCAATGATGACTTGAGTGAAGCATTGAAAGAATCCCAGTCCAGAACTGCAAAATCTTCAAGTGTTCAGCATGATAAAGATGGTAATGAAAGCTGCAGCAGCAATGAGTCCCTTGTGTTTGATGATTCAGATGACTTTGGAGTTACAAATGACAATGCAGCACCGAGTAAGTCCAAGCGTGGCCGTGGAAGAGGTGCGAAAGAAACAACCACTTCACGTGGTCGAAGTCGTGGAAGAGGGTCCCGAGGTTCCAGGAGTAAAGCTCAGGTGGTTACTGATAGCAGACAATCTTCAGACATGACCAGTTATTTTACTCAGAAGTCAAAACGGAAACTATCTGAGTCAGAGTAAGTATTAAATTGGTATTCTTCAGTTTAAACTACTTTTTCATTACTTTAGCTTACATCTTCTTGCTTATGGATGTCAGTTCCAACTTGAGAGCACAGAATGTCTTTCATTGAAGTTTTCATGGCTATATTCTTGGACCAGCTGCATAATTTGCCAGTCCATATGCAGGATGTTTTAAAGAGACATCCGTGGGATTACAATTGGGAAAATTATGAAGCCAGAAATTGAGGTTGGTGAAGTCATAGAAACTCTCAAACAACCATTTCTGATTTTTTCTGGAGGTATGGCAAGAAGCCAAATCCTGCTGTCACATATATGACCTTCCTGTAGCAATCATCTCCTACCAGAAATTAACCTCAATCTCCAGCAGCTTCACATAGCCATTAGATTTGAGCCTAAGGCCCTGTTCATCCCTGCTGCCCATAGCTTTGTAGTTTCTGTTGCAACTGTCCATGTCACATCTTACAGCCCTTAAAGTGTTCACAGAGCTTTGAGCAACAGTCATGATGTTGGCATTTTTATATCCAGGAAACAGTTAACTCTTTTCCAATATTCAAATGGCTTCCAGCCTTCCATGTCAGCTACCTGTTTCTCAGCTACAACTTTAATCGTTATACTCTGCCATGCCTTTGCCTGTCCACCAATATACCAAGCTGTTTCTGAAAGAAGTTTATTTGGATTGGTACATTATTTTATTAACTTCAGAAGGTGAAAGGTAAATTGATCTTGATAGAATGTAAAGAGCTGGAACAAATACTGCAAAGCATTTTGTCTGACATTCAAATTATTCTGCTAATATGCTGCCTTTTAAGAACCTAGCTGTAAATAGATACTATGGTAAGAGAGAAAAGAGAGGTGGGGGAGAGAGCATGGGGTTTGAACCAAATTGTGCTGTGTAAGGCTGGAGATAAACCTTCTACAGCTAAAACCTATCTTGAGTCTACGTACTCATTAGGCCAGCACTTATCTCAGCTTCTGACTTGTTGAGTGACTGAGAGCACAAGACTCCTCCCTGGAAGGAACATCAGTCCATCACAAGGTTAACCCCAAGCTGCTGCTGTTAGTATTTATTTTCAGCTGAGTGGAACTGGAGCAACATGAAATGAAATGCCTTGCTGAAGAATACAACTCACTGCCTGGTCCATGAATCAAACTCGTGGCTTTACAAACTTGATACTGAATGAAAGTAGTTGATGGAAACTGAAGAAGCCCATCATACATGTGTATGTGCATGTATGATATGGAGTTTGTATTTCCCTGTTTGCTGATTGTAAACAAAAGCTTCACTGTTCATACAGTAGTGTTGCTTGCTATCCACTGCAAAATCATGTCAAGGGTTTTTGACGTGTTGACATGTTCATTTTCAATAAACAGAGTGGATTATTACCTTAGTTGGAAGCTAGCCAGGATTGGAGTCAGGAAGGGCATCAAGCTATAGAAAATGCTGCTACAACAAACATAGTCACACCTGACCTGTGCAAGTATGAAAAAGTATGCCTTGTGAGTGGATTTGGTCGACAGAAACTGAAAGAAACCCATCATATGTATATATATATGTATGTGTGTATATTATATGTATATATATATATTATCATCATCATCATCTAACATCCGCTTTCCATGTTAGCATGTGTTTGCAAATATAGTATTGGTATATCCCATTTATGTTCATTAGAAATTAAATAAATAAAGAAATTTGACATGTACGAATATTTATTCTCCCCCTCCACTGTATGTATGTATGTGTGTATATATAGTATGTATATATGTGTATATATATGTATGTATATATACATATATATGTGTATATCTATATGTGTGTATATGTATCTATGTGTGTATGTTTGTCCTCCACCCCCACTTGTTGGTGTGTTTACATCCCCATAACTTAGCAGTTTGACCTAAGTGATTAATAGAATGAGTACCAGGCTTTAAAAGAAAAAAAGAAGTCCTAGGGTTGATCTGTTCCACTAAAGTGGTTGGTGTTAGGAAGGGTATCCAATATAGAAACCAATCCAAATCAGACTGGAACCTGGTGTAGCTCTCCAGTTTACCTCTGGTCAAACTGTCCAATCCATACCAGCATGGAAAACATATGAAATGATGAAGATGATGATGTGTGTGTGTGTATATAAGAGATTATATAAATGACAAAGGAACAATAAATTATGTAATGAACTTCAATAGCTTACAGCTGTTTCTGTTATAATATGCGATGCACTCCAAGTTGAGTGTTTGTGTACCATTTTCATCAGAGCTTCAAAAGTGAAGCTCCATTTTATAATGTGCTATAAGGTGACACACAAGCACTCAACTATGAGTGTATTGCATCTTATAGCAGAAACAGCTATAAGCTAATGAAGTTCATTACATAATTTAATGTTCTCTTGTCATTTATATAAACTCTTATTATACTCTGTGCTTGACTAACGCTTTTCTCTGAAGTATATGTATATTGACTTCTCGCATCAGATAATTAGTACTGCTGCATCTAAGTTAAATATATATATATATATACACACAATGTGGTATCAGAAAGTTCCCGGACTAGTTCTGTAGCATGCTAACAGATGGCTGCGCATGGTTGCATGTGCAGTGAGAACAAGCAGTGACCTTCATGGGGCAGTGTGCCAAGTGACATTGCTGTGTTTACTTCACAAATTGTGAAATTTATGTTTTTGTGATCACATGTATGCTGTAGTCTGTGATTTTGTCATGGACAGGAAGAAAGAGCCAATGTGAAATTTTGTGCTAAACTTGAGAAATCTGCTACAGAGACATTGAGTATGCTTCGACAAGCTTATGGCAATGAGGCAATGGGTTGTACGCAATGTTTCAAGTGGCACGGGTGCTTCGAAAGCTGAAGAATGTCCCTGGAAGATGATGAGTGATGGTGGAAGACCTGCCACCAGCATCACCCCTGGAAATATGGTATTGTGCATTCAGAATTTGTATCCCAAGGCCAGATTGTCGATTAATCCCTCAACTGAAAAGGGGAGTAGTATTGAGTTTGGTGGCCTTGTGCCAGGTAGTAAGAGGTTAAACTATGATAGGACAGACACAGATGCCTTGATATAGAGGAGATACATGGTTACTCCAGTTGATGGAGAAGAAAGAGAGATGGTGATAATGCATCAGGGCATACTCTCAGGTTACAAGGAAGTGAATATAAATAGAGTATTAGAGGATCAGACAGGGTGCATGAATAGGGAGTTCACAAGAGTGCAAAGGGAGAGAGGGTAGGGAAAAGGGAATGTAATGAGTGGTGAAACATGGCTATATAGAAAGTACAACAGAGTAGCAGTGTTATAATTGGCAGTTTGAGGACAGGAGAGAGAGATGACAGAATGGTGTTGGGCTACAAGAGTAGCAGAGGGAGAGACAAGCATGGTGCATGAAGAAAAAGTGGTTTGGTTCATTAGGCTGGGATGTGTGAATTAATGTTCACTGAGGTGGGTGGGTATTCTCAAGAATCTCAGTTCATTGTCATCTTCTCTGTGAAGCTCAACATCTTGACACTGGCCCTAACTATTTCATCCCATGTCTTCCTTTTCCACAGTTGCCATCCATTTTAAGTGATCAGCACTTCTTTATACAACTGTCTTCATTCATATGCATCACTTGTTCAAAGCTTCTCTCAGTCCTAGCTCTAATTCTGAAGTCACTAACTAGTGACTTGTGTTGGGTTGTACGCTCTTCACTTGGGAAAGACTTTGCACTTACAAGCATCAGTCTCTCTCATTGCCCGGTGAGGATGGAACCAATCTGGCTTATGTGGCCACCTGACTGATAGGTAATCAGGTGACTGGCGGGCTGATTTCCTGAAATTGGTGTTGCTGATAGTCAGATCATTTGCATCACAGAACTCCAGCAGCCTTGTTTCTTCCTCATTCCTAGTGCCAAAACCGTAACCTCCACACACACCATGAAATCCATGGGAGTGTTGCCCAGCATGTTCATGGAAGTCACCAGCAACAATAACCAAGTTTCTGTCATTTTTCATTGAGGATTTAGTTGATGAGACCCTTGTCAAGGGCTGGCATGTGACCTCATTCCCCATTGAAGTCAGCTGTTGTGGCTTTCCATCTAGATCAGTGCAAAAGATAGATCAGGAATCCAAACAACTGAAGAAAGCCACTATGGCAGCTGAAACTAGCTAAAGAATGCTATGGTTGATGAGCGACTGCAAAGGGAATCTTTCCATAGGTGAAGACTAACTCAGCCCTCGCTGCCCCACTCAAGTGTAGTGTACAGTCTAAGAGGTGGAAGGCTTGTGACTCTGAGATGCCTGCTGACAATACAGCAGTGTTTCCTGTTTGGCAATGGATTTAGAAGAGCTTGATAAACCATCTCTGATATTTATTTCACCCAATAATCTGGAAGCCCTCACATCCAAGGCATAAGGTATTTCAGATTGCAAGATAAATCAAAGAAAATTGTAATGTTGTCAGAGAGAATGTTCAGATGGATTGATGGTACACTTGGACTTAGTGGTTCTGCAAAGGAAGAGATATGGAAGTGTCACAATGAAAGGCTGCTAAATGTGGCAAATGCATGGGAAAAGGAGGATCTACCTAATGTGGATCAGCAGAGGGACCAGTTATCAGAGTTGACAGCAGCATGATAGATAAAGCAATTAAGCATATAAAAACTGGGAAAGCTCCTGGCCCATCAGAAATTACTGCTGAGATACTTAAAATATCTGCCAGAGTGAGATATGACCTAGTCACCTGTTTAGTTAATCAGGTTTTTGTCCAGGAAGAGGTCATGCACAATGACTGGTGTAGCAGCATTATAGTCAACTGCTACAAAGGGAAAGGTGATGCCTTGGACAGAAGTAACTACAGAGATATGAAATTGCTAGACTAGATCATGAAATTTACAGAAGGGACCTTAGATCAACTCTTAGGAAGAGAGTTAACCTAGATGAGATGCAGTTTGGTTTTGAGTCTTATCTTTGTAGTAAGGCAACTGCAAGAGAAGCACTTAGTCAAAAATAAACCACTTTACTTGGCATTTGTTGACATGAAGAAAGTCTTTGATAGGGTCCCTTGCTCACTCATTTGGTCATTGATGTGAAAGCTAGAGTACAGTGTTAAATACCTTCCCACACAACATCTCCTAATACCTCTTCCCTCTACCAGCACCCTCTCATTACATCACTCCACCTCTAGCTCTCTCTCTCCTTTCAAAATGTTGGGAACTTACCTACCCTCTCTAATCCCTGGTCCACTTCAATATATACATCACCCTGTTACTTGGGTGTATGGCTACTGCCCAATCCCTATCACATCTTCACCATCTTTCTACCCTCTCTCTTTCTCCACCTGAGATAGGTATGTTTCCCTTGTAATGAAAGACACATTTGCTGTCTTTTAATTCTACCTCACCCAGTCGAAGGGCCGTGTCCTGCAAGCTATTTGTTAACCTCGCTGCTGCTGGGGCTGTGTACAATGCATCCAACTGTAAAGTGGTTGGCATTAAGAAGGGGATCCAGCCAGATAAACCATGTCAAAACAGACAGCAGCGCTTGATGCAGTCTTCTGACTTGTTAGTTCCTGTCAAACCATCCTACCAGCATGGAAAACGGATGTTAAAATGATGATGGTGATGATATCTCTCTCTCTCTCTCTCTCTCTCTCTCTCTATATATATATATATATATATATATATATATATATATATATATGAGAGAGAGGGAGGGGGACATTGACTATTTAGTCCACTGTGAACCCTTGCTCTCACCTACTAGCTTAGGTGATGGTGACATTGCTGCTGTTGCCAACCTCCTCCTCCTCTTTTCTTCTTGATCAGATACTGTGCTTGATGCTGTTAAGAGGTGTGTGTTGTTACTGTCTCCTTGCCTTGGCTTTGCATGACAATTGTAAATGAGTGTCACTGTCATGTAAGCAGTTTCTTATGTGAAAACAAGTGAGGGTTGGTGACTGGGTGTGCATTAAGCTGTAGCAAGTCTGCTCCAGCAAATTCCATTTGACCCATGCGAACATGGAAAAGTGGATGTTATAATGCTGATGATATGTTTGTATGTATATATTGTTATTGAAGAATCCTGTACACCCCCACATGACTGAAAGTGGACTAGACAGATTTGAATCAATAAAGAACTGCATGAGCTGTCGGTGGCAGTTGACTGCGTTGATCATCCATATTGGTTACTGTGTTGGTTGAATATTGTAACATGTATACGCGTATCATAACATATATGACAGATAATTTACTGAGCTTCATGAAATTCTTGATTTGACTCAAGAGAAATTGAGTCAATGTGAAGAGAGCAGTTGCTTGACTCACTGGAAAAAGAGTCAATTCCCACTTAAATCACACCCTACCATCTTGAATGAAAAGGGTGTACTGGATTATGTAGTCCCTGATATACAAAAAGATAGGATGGTCATAGGTCAGCTCAATTAAGGCTAACCTGAGGCTAAGAAACAATAATTACTCATTAGAAATTATGTAAGATAAATTTATGAGCATGTTTTATAAAAGTGTTAATTGGATTCTCCTTCTAAAACATCTATTTTTTGCTCTTATAACAGTGATGACTCTGACCCAAAGACCAGCAACAGTTCAAATATATCTGTGAAAAACAGGAAGACTACTGAAAGAATAGCCCAGTCAATGAAACGTGGTGTTATATTTGATGATGATGATTGAGGTGTGTGTGTGTGTGTGTGTGTGTGTATATATATATATATATATATATATATGTTCTCTTCGCTGTTTAATGACTAATCATTCTGCAGGACAAAAATAAATTTACAAGAAAACAATTGAAATATTTGTAACTTTATATATGTATATATATATATATATATATATATATATAATACACTCACATGTTTGTATGTATGTGTATATAGATAGTCTCCTTGCTGTTTGATTTTGTTGTATAAAAATAAATTTACAAGAAACATTTGAATTATTTGAAATTTGTAATACATACTTATATACACACACACATGTATGTGTGTGTTGTGTGTATTAAACCCAGTATTTTCGGGAAGTTTTGTTTTGTTTTTGTTTTCATTTTCATTGATAAGAATTTTACTTTAATAATAAAATTCTTAGGTATTTATTTTGTCTTTGATTGTAATATTTCTAAAATTAATATTTGATATTTTTAGTATTTATCTGATTTCAATTATAAATTGTTGGCTGGTTGATTGGTGGGTGGTTTATTGATATTGTGTAGAATGGAATGTTATTTGGACAATAACTTAAAGACAATCTAAAGAGAGTTAACACAAGACCACTCAATGAAATCATAGAACATAGGTCACATACTCTTGCTACCAGAACAGTGTCATTACAACTTTCAAATGTACACCACCAAAGATAAAAAGAGGGGAAGACTGCATGGCATAGAACATTCATAACTGATACAAGAAACCAATATCACATAACCAAATGCGGAGAAAACTGCAGCTAATAGAAACCAATGGCATCAACTTGCTGCCTGATGTACTCGAGTGCTTAGGAAGGGCTGAGACTGAGAGATGCACATTAAAAGACATTGAACTATAATCATTAACTGATTGGTGTAGTGAAGTTAGATGATTGAATTTTGTTGTTATGATGACAAATAAAGTGTAACTTTTTTGCACATGGTAGTTGCTACATCAGTGAAGCAGTGTTGATAAATCAAGTCTGTCAGTGATTTGAACAGTGAAGTTCTGTAATTTGGATACTAGTTAAAGCAAACATCACTGTTCTCTACTGTTTTGGCCATTTTAATAATTTAAGATCTAGGTTTTGTATTGAATTATCTTACCTTAATTCTAAGATTCAAAGAAAGGAGACAAGGTATAAAATTTGAAAGAAAACACTATAGAATAAAGTTATGTTTTTGGTGAATTAGTTTCATGGGTCTAGAAATCTCTAGTGACAACATTTACCTTCTTACTCTCTCTTTCTTCTTCACTGTCGAAGGGCAAGGAGCCAAAAGGTTAGATTCTGCACTCCGCACAGCAGTGAACTTGTCAAATCCTCTTATTGACTAGTTGTTGCTGATGTAGATGAACACTTGTTTCTTTGAATTCTGGGTTGTATCTACATTTTACTTACATTTCTTAAAAGTGCATGCATTATAAAATCTTTATTTCATGTCCCTTTATGCCTTGTTGAAGAAAGTAATGTCCTTTCCTACTAGTTCCTTAACTGTAAAGTTTGAATGAAACATTTCCACTGATTGGGGAAACTATAGTAAGCAGAGTTATTTCCCTTGTACTGGGGGGGGGGCACAATGCAGATATCCAACACTAATCTTACAACCATTATGCCTCTATGCTGCGTCTTTTTTTAGTTACCTTTGATGTCTACATTCTTTTTAGTTTTTTTCAGGCCAACATTGTTGAATGTCCTGCTCAATGATGAAATTATGTTAAAATATTTTTATTTTATTTTATACATTTTATATGGCATTTTGTGAACTACAACATTGTACTTTAAAAGTTTGCAATACACTAATCACTGGCTCACTGCATTTACAAAGGATTGTCTATGCAACTCAGGTGAAATAAATATCACAAAGAGTTTCCATCTACCAAATTTCACTCACTACAATATTGGTCTACCTGAGGTTATGTTGAAGATATTTGCTCGAAGTGCCATCTTTCAGTAGACTGTTCTGTTAGAAATTCCTGTTGTCATGTGCTTCAATTAGTGTACTTCAATTAGGATTTCTAATCTCTGATTGTTCACTGGATCATTAAGCTTTCATATTTTTTTTTCAAGACTAGCATGTGTCTCTTGGATCCTTCTAGCTGTAAGTCTGAAGTTACTAACCTATGTTCAGTAACACATTATTCACCTGGGAAGGACTTTGTATTTATGAGTACCTGTCTATCCTGCTTGAATGTAGTCAATCTGGCTTGTGTGCCTACTAAAATGATAAGTGATTAAGTGACTCACTGGTTTCCTAAAGTTAGTGTGGCAGTTCATTTGCATCACAGAACTACAGACCAGATCCAATACCTCCATGGATTCCACTTGGATGTTGCCCTATTTATTCATTGAAGCCTCCTTCTCACACACATTGAAGCCTCCTTCTCACCAACTCTAAACTCAACTGCAAATTTCACAGAAACTGATATTGACAGACTCTATTTCAGAAGAGGAAGAAAAGTTTTATTTTTAATAACACATGCAGTTCAGTGTATCCAG
This sequence comes from Octopus bimaculoides, assembly GCF_001194135.2. NCBI lineage: Eukaryota > Metazoa > Mollusca > Cephalopoda > Octopoda > Octopodidae > Octopus > Octopus bimaculoides. The sequence goes on from NC_069004.1 coordinate 19,871,291, forward strand.
AAGTGCAGGACTACCATATCTTAGTAAAGATTTGGGAAAGAATTACTCCAAATGACAATCTGGAAAAGTTAGGCTTTCAGGGCAAAGAGACTAGTTAGCATGTAGTTTTCAGATATAATCTATAAGTGGAATTGTTAAAGTTCATTATGTAATAATTATTGTTGTTATCTAAATTCCAGCAATGGAGCTTTTGTTTCCTTGCTGGAAACCAGCTTCCTCCTCCTAGAAAGTATTTTGGTAAAAAAAAAAAAAAAGAAAGTTATACATACATTAATACAAACATATATATATATACACACACACACATTAATATACAAACAATTACATGTAGAGAATGTGTTTATATGAAATGTTATTCACTCCACCTACTTATCTCTCATTTTTCTTATTTTTGTCTAATTTTTCAACCTAATATATATATATTTATATATATATTTATAAACGCTATCCCCTACTATACAATAACCTTTCATTTTCTGAAGAGCATGCTATGACTGCTTCATGGAGCTATGACTGAAGAGGAGCTATGACTGCTTCATGGAGCTATGACTGAAGAGGAGCTATGACTGAAGAGCTATGACTGCTTCATGGAGCTATCAAAATCCATACTAGTTGATTCTATATTTTGCTTTTATGATATTGTCTCAGTATTGTACCTGCTTGCATGGTTATATATATACATGATTATATCTACTAGTAACACTAGGCAACAAAGATTTTGTTACAGAAGACCAAATATGTGTTTCTAGCTAATTTCGGTATGCTGATTTCAAATCTATAATTAGATGTTTTCTATCATATCTGGATTTTGTTTAAAATGAAAATCACTCAGTAAAATTTCCTACCACATCCAGATTTTGGTTGTAATCAAATTAATAACAATAATATGAAACTTGCTTTTCAATGTGAAAGCAATTTTTGTTTGTCAACTATATGAGGTCTGATAAATTAAGTATCTGGACTGTTGCCATAGTAACAAAGCTAGAGTACACAGAGTGAAGCTGCTTGGCAAAGATTGACCTTGAACTCTGTTGTACATGTGCACTAAGTTTTAATGTTGTAGCTCACTTCCGCTGTTTACAGCAGTACTTGGAAAGAAGGTGTGTAATATGTGATTATCGCATTGACCATGACAGAAGGTTGTCATGGCAATACCTGCTCAGAGGCCTATGCAAAGTTGCAGAAAGTGTATGAGAGGAGTGTGTGATCCGCACACAAGTGTATGAGTGGTTCAGACGTTTCCAAGATGGCCGAAAAAATGTCGATATTGATGATCGTTTTGGGAGACACACAACCAGTAGAACTGAGAAAAACATCACAGATGTGAAGGGAGGTTGTCTAATTACCATCTGGGAGTTATCAGAGGATGTGCAGATTAGTTACAATTCAGTTCAGTCCATTATCACTGAAGGTTTAGGTATGAGACAAGTTTGTGCCAAAACTGCTTTCAACTGACCAAAAAGACACTTAGGGTTTCAGTTGTACAAGATCTCCTTGATTGTGTTGAGAATGATGAAAACTTTGCATAGGCCTCTGAGCAGGTATCATCAAGCTTTTGGCAAAATTTGATGCAGATTCTCTGCTCAACTTTCTCTGTCATGGTCAATGTGACAATCACACGCTACACACCTTCCTTCCAAGCACTGCTGTAAACAGCGGAAGTGAGCTAGAACGTTAAAACTTAGTATGCATGCACAGCAGAGTTCAAGGTCAATCTGCACTAAGCAACTTCACTCCGCGTGCTTTAGCTTTGTTACTATTTCAACAGTCTGGATACTTATAGATCAGACCACGTATATAAATTTTGATCAATAAAACTTATCCCAAGTTGGCAACACTGAGTCAAGAGCATAGTAATGGCTGAATGGTCAGTCATTATGTGACAGTCAAGTGGAGCAGTTGTTGAAACACTCTACTGGTAAGCAAGTAACTGGCTGTGGTAACTTGTGTATTTTTATTGCATTTGTTTTGTACTACACTATATTTCTTTTTATTTTGTACATTGTAATTATTACTTCCTACACTTTTTTTTTTGTTTTCCAGACATTGTATGGTAACTAAAATGCAATCAAATAGATGTGTTTGTGTAAATTACCCAAACAACTTCTGCTATATTTCTGGACAATATACACCTAAATGTAGGGTGTGTTATGTCATTCTGTGAAAATTTCATATAGATTTTTGAAACCCAATTTTTTCATTAAAACAAAGGTCAAAGAATGAAGAAATCAATGTTTCCATTTTTTGCTTCTGCCACCTTTAAAAATGGTGGCCAAAGTCATTAATCCTGCATGATTTTCCATTAAATCAAGAAAGAAAATGGGTTAAAATTATGCAATGTATTGTTTTTAAAGCCAAGAATTTCAAATATGACATTTGTAATTATGAAAAAGTTATATTTTGAGCATGAGAGCCATATTTCTTTTAATGGCTACCAAAAATGGATATCTTACCAAGTATTCTGATAATATACTTATATAACTACTGTTCATGAATATGGTGCTAATATTTTACTTGTCAGAATTAATTTTGAATGTTGTTTATACCACATACTGTAAAATCTTTGGGGAGGATTCATATGGGTAGTTCGGGGTGGGTGAGTAAGCAAATGTTTTCTCTCAATAATTGTGATTCTTTTTCTCTTTGCATGTCCCTGAATTATGACATGGAATCTGTAGGTCAACCTCCTGCTAAAAGAATCCATCTTGAACATCCTCTGACTCACTACAAGCTATGCATCATCAGCCAAATCAACAAGACTGGACCCACAGTAAGAAATTTAGCTGTAGAGACATTTCAAAAATTCGTCAGGCAAATGAATACTTTGGCCGACTTGAAAGGTCCAGAATTTGCTACTTTGAAAGAAAGACTTGACAAGGACATTACTGCAGATTATTTGATAAAACAACAAGCATTCTGGCATAGAAAATGTTATTCCATTGCAACCAACTCAGACCACCCGAAGAGAGCAAAGGCTAGATATGATGCAACAATAGCAAAGGAGACAATATCACCTCTTAAACGCAAGTGAGGTTGCCCATCCAATGTTCAAGAACCATCAACCTCATCTGGCTCTTTCACAAGATCAAAATCAAAATCATTCCAAAAATCTAAATGGTTCTTTTGCCAAAGGAAAGAATTAGGAAAGTTACATGTATGCAGCACTGAGAATATTGGGTATCAAATATATGAAATTGTGTAGAAAAGTGATAATGAGAGCTGGAAAGTATATCATGCAAAAATCATAGCTGAGAAAGATCCCCTGTCAAAAGATATAATGTATCACAAATTATGTATGGCAAGACAGTGGGCAAAGTACTGCTCTTCTCCTAAAGGGTTTACAAGCACCAATGGAAGTTGTCTTACTGGTACAAAAGAAAAATGTAGTGTTAAAAGCATTGCAGGAGGTCTTTAGATGGTGGCAAAATTATGTCTATAGTAGCGGTAGAGAAGTTCTACAAAGAGTGCATGAGTGACTAGTATAGATAATGTAGAAATGAATTGTACACAACTAAAGGAAAAGATTTTGAAACACTGCAAAAACATCAAGTTTACAAGACCTATAGCTGTCAAATTCGATCATGAGAAAGACATGCTAAAGCTTTTTGATGTAAGCAGAATAATAAAACACGCAATTCATAAAGCCAAATATAACCCTTGAAACTTTAGTGGTTGCCTGAAGGGGGATGACAAATATATACCACATGAGCTGTATTCACTGTTGCGTTGGATTATTGAAGGTATGAAGATTGGGACGAGTGAAGACAGAAGAAATACAGTAAACATAATGTGCCAAAATGTAGTGCAACAAATAATCCAGGTGCACAAGTCAGATAAACAAATGTCATACAAGACAAAATCTGATGTTTCTAAATTTCGTTCTGCAACTGAAACACTACTAAATGAATACTTTGGCCGACTTGAAAGGTCCAGAATTTACTACTTTGAAAGAAAGACTTGACAAGGAAATTACTGCAGATTATTTGATAAAACAACAAGCGTTCTGGCATAGAAAATGTTATTCCATTGCAACCAACTCAGACCACCTGAAGAGAGCAAAGGCTAGATATGATGCAACAATAGCAAAGGAGATAATATCACCGAAACACTACTAACATGTAGAATTTCCTTGCATTCCTATCATGCACACAGATGCAAGAGAGAAATTGGCTTTCTTCACCATTCTGTAACAAAACATATTTCACAGATAGCTTGTGTAGTGAAGGACAATATGAAGAAACATGAAGGAATTTATATTGCAGCTAATCTTAGCAAGGACAAACCAATTCTTGGATCACTGGACAACATTGACGGTCAGGTAGCCACTCCAGATGGTAGAAACTCTTTTCATGGCACAGCCATTGCTGTTTACCAGGAAATAGCCCTTATTGGTAAGTAGATTTTCAGTGACCCATTAAACCTCAATCAACTTATTGACTTGAGATGGGTAGACGTACCCAAGTCACTGCTAGATGTACAAAAGACTAACATTACTGGAAATCCAACACCTTACCAAAGTCCACATTGTCCAGACTTCCCACCAGGTCAGTATGATGAAGAATCCAAGACAACAGAGGAAACTGATCTGGCATAGCAGTCTGACATTCCAATAGACAGAAATTTGGGACCAGAAATCTACAGGCTTCTGAATCTGAGACATATGCCTCTAGCGAGACTGATGAACCAACAATTGAATCTGAAGATATTGAAGTTACCACTGAAGAATTTAACGATAATTCAAAATTAGACTCAAAGAAGCAGGATATACCTTTATGGGGAGCATACAATTCATTTATTATTGAGAGGGATGGTAAAGTAGATTATGCACACCCATTATAAATTCTGTAACCAATCACAGGTCAACATTGATAACAGGATGAGAAAATCTTTCTAAATTAAGCAAGATAATTAGAGGGGAGAATGCACCACCTATATCTGTTTGGATGGCAATGGATCTCTGCAAGAGGGCTTTGAAAATTCCATACTTAGAGGATCACATAGTATTTTACATAGTATTGTGTGCTTTGAGATGTCTTAGCCAAAAGATAGATCAGTTATGGATTGAGGCAGAAATTTATTCAAGTGTAACTATGAACCAGTGATTAGTGGTAAGCACTACAACAGGGTTGTCATCTGGTAACTTTGTCAGAGTGTCATCAGGTAACTTTGCAAGCTCTTGCAGACTTGTGACTAGAAAACTTCTTTGACAAAAATCCAGACATTGCAGTGAACATAGATAGTATAAGTTCAGAATATTTTGGGAGCAGTCAGTTAAAAGAGGGGCATAGCAAACTATGAGACGAAGGCAATTGATCTTGCTAAAAAACTCAAAGAGTTTGATCTCACTTAGAAATATCCTCTTTATAAATGCATGAGACAGTACATGAAGTTAACAAGGTGAAGGTCAGCAATGAATTTTGTGCAGGCAGGAGTTCTCCAAGGCTTAGTTCTCAGCCCTCTCTTATTTATCATTGTCCTCCAAACCATAAAAGTAGTATCTAAAACTGGTCACCCTTAGGAACTTCTGTATGCTGATGACCTTGTTCTTATATCCAAATCTATAGTAGAATCAGAGAAGAATTTCAGGTATGGAACCAAGGTTTGGAATCAATGCATCTTGTTAATTTAGCAAACACAAGTTACTAATCCCTTCAGGGAGGTATTGTTCAATATGTAGGTGTAGATAGAAATTCTATTTGATGTACTTTGAGCAAGCTGTGGACACAAGAAGTGCAATGTAATCACAAAGTTTAACAGAAAGTTGTGTGTGAGGCAGATATGCAGGAACTGTAAACATTATGAACACACAGGAAATAGAATTTTCTCAAATGTTCTAGGAGGTAGATAGTTTCTATTACCTAGGTGATTGAATTAGCAGTGGAAGAGGAGGCTCTAAAATTGTAATTGCTAGAATTAGAATCAATTGAGCAATGTTCAGAGTAACAAAGGCCCTCTCCCTCAGAAGGAATGCCAGATTGTATGATGCTTGTCTATTGACAATTCTACATGGTAGTGAAATGTGGGCTGTGAAAGCAGAGATCGTGCAAAGGCTTGAAAGTCAGTATGCTTTACTATATGAGCAATGCCAGTGTGCATGTTGTGAAAAAAATTGGATATAAGAGGCATCAGAAGTAATGTGCAAGAGAGAAGACTGCACTGGAATGATCATGTGGTGTATATGGATGAGGATAGCTGCATAAAGTAGTGCCAATATCTAATTGTGGAGGGGACTTGTGCAAGAAAAAGGCATGGAGAAAGTAGTGAAAAATGATCTTTAGAAGCTGAGCCTCACAGAGGAGATGACAAAGGACTGATAATTGGTGATTTGCTGTGCTTGAGAAGATCACACCTAGCTAAATAAAACTGAAGCCATAAGGCATATCCTTTATGTCCATGTTCCCACCCCACCCTGCATAATCTATCCCTGACAAACTTCTTCCCAATGCTTCCCCCTTCCTCCCACCTGTGCTTACCATTGCTGTACTCCCCTCTTCTTTATTTCCCAATCTCCTCTGTTGAATCTTCCAAACAACCCCTCCCTCTATTTCTGTCCCCTCACTACATTCTCTTTCCTCCACCTACAACTCTCCTTTCTCAACCTTGCATGCAAACTTACCCACTTACTCACCCCAGCCAGTCCTTGGAGACCAAGGACTGGCTAAGGTGAGTGGGTGGGTCACTTATCTACACATCCCTGTAACTTGAGTGTACCTGTTGCATTACATCTTTCTTTCCCTTCTTTGTCTTACTCAGAGAGCCATGTATCTCCTTTACTGTAAGGTGCCTATTTCTGTCCCTCTCCTCATTCTCTAACCTCTCATCTGGTACAAAGCCATCTTCTTCAATACTAACCCCAACTCAGTTGCAGGATCTTGTCTTGTAAGTTATTTGGTGAACTCACTCTGGTGCCATGTAAAAAGCATCCAGTACACTTTGTAAAAGTGGTTGGCATTAGGAAGGGCATCCAGCCATAGAAACCATGCCAAAGCAGACTGTAGAGTTAGGTGCAATCTTCTGACTTACTAGAACAGAGGCATATAGATGTGTGTGAGGTGGAGAGGAGCCTCAGATTAGATTTCTCACAGGCAAAGAACAGAGATATAATATATTCCGGGTGAGCAATAGTGATGTGTGAGAGGAGTAAGCATATTTTTGGTAGAGAAAGATTGCTTTGTATCAGATGAGAGGTTAGAGTATCAATAGAGGGATAAAAATAGAGAAGGTGATCGAGGTAAGAGTATGCAACAGGATATTTAAGCTCAGGCTAATATTGGCTAATTCAATAACAACATATATTTCTGCATAAGCTCCTCAATTGGGTCTAGCAGATGAACAAAAGAACCCATTTTACAAAGCATTTTTGCATATTACCTCAATGACAAACAATAGTGACATTATTGTTGTGACTGGTGACTTCAATGGATATGTTGGGCAGCAATCCAATGGATTCCATGGTGTATAAGGAAACTATGGTTGTAGTGCTGGGAAAGAGGAGGGAACAAAACTCTTGGAGTTCTAAGATGTAAGTGACTTCAAGAAACTAACCAGTTGCCTGATCACCATCATTCTGGTGAGCACACAAGCCAGATTGGCTACATTCTCACTAGAAAACAGGATAGGCAGAGACTTGTGCATGCAAAGCTCTTCATGGGTGATGAATGTACAACCTAGCATAGGTTAGTAGCTAGTGACTTCAGACTTAAAGCTAAAAGGACTCAGAGATGTACACCAGTCTGGAAAGGAAGTTATGGAAGCTTAAAGATTCAGTGAACAGTCAGAAATTTAGAGAAGTACTAGATGAAGCATTTGACAAAAAGGAGCCAATAGCAACTTGTAATGTAAAGGAAAGCTGGAAGTTCCTTTGGGACAACCTATTGAAAACAACAGACCAAATTTGTGACTAGTTCAAATTTCCAAGACTAAAGGTGACATAATGGTGAAACAATGAAGTTGGCAAAGCCATAAAGGTGAGGAGACGGGATTGGGAAAATGGAGGTAGTAGAGAAATATACCAGATCGCTAAACAAGAATTAGAAAGGAAGATGTTTGCTGATGTTCTTTGGTTGTGAGGATCAGAGGCATGAAGTGTTACAGATTGTAAGGCAGTGTATTAGAGAAAATTGTAATTTGAGCGAGTGTGAACAGATGGATGATGGTGCACTTGGTGGTTCTGAAAAGAAAGAGGCATAGAAATACTATGAAAGGTTACTAAACATGGAAAATACATGGGAGAAATGGGATATCTAGATGTGAACCTCATGAGTTGACAAGAAGATCCCATGGTCCATCAGGAAATACCATCAAGATGCTTAAAATATCTGATAGCATGGGATACAACTTAGTTGCCTGTATAGTTAATCAGGTTGAACAAGAAGGTATTGTGTCCAATGACTGGTGTAGCAGCATTATAGCTAGCTGTTACAAGGGTAAAGGAGAAGCCATGGAGAAATAATAACAGTCGTGTCAAACTGCTGGACCAGGTTATAAAAATTATGGAAAGGATTTTAAGCTCAACTAATTAGCAAGAGTGTTAATTTAGACAGGATCCAGTTTGGTTTTACACTAGGAAGAAATAATATTGATGTTTTCTACTAGTAAAGCACTACAGGGAAAGAATTTAGTCAAAAATAAACCACTGTGACATCTGGTGAGGTGGAGAAAGTCTTTGACAGAGTCCATCACTCACTCATCTGGCAGGTACTACAGAATTTTGAGATAGATGAATGTCTGGTGAGAGCCATCCAAACTATGTATAGCGATGCTGACAGTAAGGTGAGAGTTAATAATGAGTATAACAATGAAATTAATGTGCAGGTAGAATTTATCCGGCTCACTTCCCAATCATTATTTGTAGGAGAATTAGAAAATAAATTCTGTTTAGCCTAAAAGTTAACTTAGGAAAGACTCAAGTTCTGGTAAGCAAGAAACAGACAAACCAGTAATCCCTTCGGGAAAATGGCCCTACTCATTATGTAGCAAAGGTATAGGTAGAAATTTCATGTGGCGTACCAAGTGTGAGCTATGGTCACATAAGGGGTGCAGTGGAATCACAGGATGGTTAATAGAGAAAATGGATTTTGTATGCATAGGAGCAGTGAGCACCAGAAATACATTTCCTTGAATGTCCAGAAGGATCCTTAGAGCTAATAGATAGTTTCTGTTACGTAAGTGATCTAATTTAGCAGTAGAGGAGGTTGTTTTGAAAGTACAATTGCTAGAATATGAGTGAGATGGAGAAAGTTTAGAGAATTATTATCTTTATTGGCAACGAAAGGTACCCCTCGAGTGAAAGGCAGATTGGATGATGCTTGTGTCAAACAGCAATGCTACATGGTAGCAAAATGTGGGCTGTGAAAGCAGAGAACATACAAAGGTTTGAAAGAAACAAAACCAGAATTCTGTCATGCCAGTGTGCATGTACAACAAAATGTAGATGTGTTGAGAGAAAAATTGGATGTGAGAGACATCACATGTAGTGTGCAAGAGAGAAGACTACTTTTATGGATGAAGACAGCTGCATAAAGAAGTGCCAATCGCTAAATGTGGACAGAACCTGTGGAAAATAGAAACCCAGTAAGACATGGGACCAAGTTGTGAAAAATGATCTCCAATTGTTGAACCTCACCAAGGAGATGACAAAGAACCAAGATGATTCATGTGCTTAAGATGACCTGTTGATCTAAGCAAAAATTAGGCCTTTAAGACATGTTGGTTATGTTTCTGCCCTTGCACACAGTCTGTTCTTAATGAATCTCTCCCCAACAACTCATCTTCCTAACTCCTCCCCTCCACCTGTGTTCACCACTTTCTGCATTTTCCTTCTCCTTTCCTCTATCTCCCACTCACCTTTCACACTTTCACATCTTCTTGTCCACATATCCTGTCCAGTCCATGGTTCCACTTCGTTTATATTCATCCCCCTGTACCTTGAAACTAAAACCCTGACACATCTTCACCACATTCTCTCTCTCTCTCTCTCTCTCTCTCTCTCTCTCTCTTTCTCTGTTACACACACACACACACACACACACATACATTGAGGAATTAACCAACAAATCTACATCTGTGAACTAGAGAGGTACGACTGTGATGTTTACCTGATGTCAAGTATCCACAGAAGCAGCTTTAGGTTCATCATGATGGCTAACCAATGAGTTGGGTTCAATATTTTGTTTAAGTTGCTGTAGTTGTTGTTGTTGTGTTGTTGCTAGATTCATGTCTGTTATTTCTTTAGATTCCTTCTCAAGTTTTCCAAAACCCATTTTGAATTTTTTAGCATTTTCTGTTTGATATTTCAAGAGATTCTGCACATTAGTTAGGTTTTTCATCAATATCTAAAAGAAAACAGAGAAATAGAATGAGCAAGAAACGGAGAGAATGAGGAGGAAAGTAATAGAGAGTGAGGGTGAGAGGAGAAGTAAGAGGGAGAAAATAGGTAAAAAGATTTCTTGAATTCAACTTTCCTTTGAGTTAAATATTTTGATAATTATGTGCTTAGTGGTGTGGTGATGGTGTTGGTGATGGTGTTGGTGATAATGATGGTGATGATGGTTAGTGGGGTGATAGTGATGATTATGAGCTGGTGTTGATAATAATGATGATGATGACATCAATGATGTTAGATCAGATTAGATATTGTTGACAGAAAAGTTGGCTTACATCATTTTTCTGGTTAGATTTCTCCAATTGTTTCAATGTTTCTTCCTTTTCAATGTTCAGCTGAAATAATAGAAGACTCCAACTAGGAAAACCAACTGCTAAAAGCCATTTAAAATGAATGCAAAACAGTAAAGCAAGAATTTTTCTCCATAGCAAAACCGTGAAAAATGCCCCTTTAGAGGTCAAGTATGTCCCAAACATATTTGATACCACTGCTTCATGTGCCACCAATATATTTTGTTCTGGCCTAGTGGCTGTTGCATGTGATCAGTAAATATATTGGATCATCTCATAAATAATGCAATTTTTTTATACTTCCTTTATTTTTCAAATTAAGATAAACAAAGTTCTTTTTTAATCTAAAATATACTCTCCTTCATTTTCTACAATGCTCTTCCATCTATCTGGTAGACTTGCAAAGCCCCTCTTCAAAAATTCACTTGTCTGTGACGAAAAATACTCCTTTAGTATTGTTCTGATCTCGTCTACAGAATTCATATTTTTTCCATCCAAATGATTTTGAAGACTGCAGAATAAATGATAATCAGATGGGGCAATGTCCAGTGAATATGGTGGGTGGGGCATCGTTTCCCATTCAAACTGCTCCAACCTTTGGAATGTCATCCTCACCGTATGTGGCTGAGTATTATCCTGATGAAAGAACACCTTTCATCATGAAACCAAAGATGGTCCTTTTTCTTCTAGTGCTGACTTAAGCCACTCAAGCTGCTCGCAGTAGATCTCCTTTATCATTTAGTTTGGGTTTAAAAGTTCAAAGTGGACTAAACCTTTCATATCTCACCAAACAGATAACAACACCTTACATGGGTGAAGACATTCTTTAACCTGGGGTGCCGGTGTTTCTTCTTTCCCTACCCACTATATCGGTGCTTGACATTTTTATAGAGAACCCATTTCTCATCACCAGTCACTATTTGGTCCAAAAAAGGTTCATTCGTGAGACGTGACAGCAAAGAAGAGCATACGTTCACTCTCTGTGTGCAAGAAAGTTTGTGAGGAACCCATTGACCCAATTTGCTGACTTTTCCAATGGCACGCAGGTGTCAATGAATGTCTGAATGACCAAATCCAAACTTCTCTGCTAGTTCCTCAACAGTTAAGATTGGATTTTGTTCCACCAGGGTTTGCAGGACATCCTCGTTGAGCTCTACAGATCTTCCAGGACATGGCTCATCTTCTAGGCTGTAGTTTTCAGCCCAGAATTTCTGGAATCACCATTGACACTGGCTTACACTTATTGTCCAATCCCCATACACTACATTAATATTCCTTGCACTTCCTGTTGCGTTGTTACCTTTATTGAACTCATAAAACAAAACATGCTGAATGTGCTCCTTTGTCACTCTAGCTTTGAAAAAATAACTGTTAAAATTGAACTCCACTCTTCAAAATTTGCACTAAGAATAAGTATAAGGTAAAATTACTACCTGCTTTTATAGCAAGTTGATGCAAGTAGTTTATCCTGTCCCCATCTGACTTTTAATTCATGCAATTGAAAAATCTGCATTATTTATGGGATGACCCAATATTTTCTGATTTCTTATAAGGAAGCTAAACCTTCCAGTTACTTTAGAGTTGTCTGAATATCTTGTACTGAACAGAGCAAAGAAACTCAAAATGCATCTACTTGTCCATAGGTGGCATTCTAAAGCAGGAATTTCTCCAAACTGCCATGAAAATACTTCTTTACACATCAAATATGTCCCAGACTTGTTTGAATTGATCTAAAATTTCTTTACATACATGTGTATGTAAACACATGGTTCTTGGTTCAGTCCCAGTCTGTGGCACCTTGGGCAAGTGTCTTCTTACTTGGGCCAACCAAAGCCTTCTGAGTAGATTTGGCAGATGAAACTGAAAGAAACCTTGTTTGTGTGTGTGTGTGTCAATCAATATTTATTATTCAAAATTCAATGAAGAAATATGAATAATAGGGGAAAAGGGTACAATCAGTCATTGGAATACATAGTTTATTAAGGCTTTCTACACATCTCCATCTTCAGATGCTAGAAGTATTTCATAGAGCGATATCTCACAGTTTGCACAAATCATACAGTGGTAAGTCATTCTTGGTTATTTCCTCTCACGCTTTCCACCTTGTGAGGTGCTTAAAGCAACAAGCACTATTGATAACATTCAGTGAGTGGGTGTTGCAGTTGGTGACCAATCTAGCTCAGCCAATGTTCATTTATCTTTGTGCTTATTTGCTATTCTTCAGCCATTTGATACAATATATCATTGGAAATGTGGTCATTATAGGATATCTGATATATTTTCCTCAGATTTTTTTGTATGGAAAGTATTCACCATGGCCCTTTGCCAATTCATATTTGTTACCCATGTCTTGCATCCATATATAAAAATTTGAAGAAAGAATTTTGTACATCTTTATCTTCAATGTTGAGTTGATGTCAGACGACCAGAGGTGTTGAAGCTACGACATTGCTCTACATGCCACTCTCCTTCTGTGTTTGAGCTGTGAGAGAGATCAGTTACAGTTGATCCAAGATAAGTGAATTTATCAACCCTGGATAGTTGCTTTCCATTTGCCGGGATACCTGTTGTTTCATCTGAGTTTATATTAACGGTGATGCACTCTGTCTTCTGTTCACTTATTTCTAGCCCCACAGTCTTTACTTCTTGCATGACATGATCTAAGTAGTTTTGTGCTTCTATGAGGCTAAGAGCAAAGAGAACAATCTCATCTGCAAATGCCGGATAGGCCAACTTATGTGACTCTGATATGCGAATTCCATCCTCCGTATGCAGTTTTCATCACATGATCCATAACCACCAAAAATAGATAAGGTGTTAAGGTATCACCTTACAGAATTCCACTCCAAGGTGTGAAGCAGAGATGTTGGAAGTAAATTCAAGGGCTGGGTGGAAGGAGCACACTATCTTCATGAAGGTGGTGAGTTAAGTATGGACGAGAGAAATGGTTATGATGCAATCATCAATATACCTACCATTAACAAGGACATGTTGCAAAGTCCAACCCTCACCTCAACATGGTGCAGCTAGTAGAAACGCTGAGTCAAATTCCCAGTGGGCTAACAAAGGTTCTGGTGAAGATAGTAGGGTTAATCACCTGCCATTGAATGTGATAGATCTCCATTTACCTTATTATTAATACTCGCCGTCATCGTCGTGGCACTCCGTCAGTTACGATGATGAGGGTTCCAGTTGATCCAATCAACGGAACAGCCTACTCATGAAATTAACAAGCAAGTGGTTGAACACTCCACAGACACATGTACCCTTAATGTAGTTCTCGGGGAGATTCATTGTGACAGAGTGTGACAAGGCTGGCCCTTTGAAATACAGGCACAACAGAAACAGGAAGAAAGAGTGAGAGAGTACAGCAAAGTTCACCACCACCCTCTGCCGGAGCCTCGTGGAGCTTTAGGTGTTCTCGCTCAATAAACACTCACAATGTCCAGTCTGGGAATTGAAACTGCGAGTCCGCTGCCCTAACCACTGGGCCATTGCACTGGTGTTAGGAAGGGCATCCAACCATAAAAAACATGCCAAAACAGACAAAGAAGCATGGCGCAGGCTCCTGCCTGGCCAACTCTTGTCAAACTGTCCAACCCATGCCAGCATAGAAAGAGGATGTTAAATGATGAAGATGTGGCTGTGTGGTAAGAAGCTTGCTTACCAACCACATGGTTCCGGGTTCAGTCCCACTGTGTGGCACCTTGGGCAAGTGTCTTCTACTATAGCCTCGGGCCGACCAAAGCCTTGTGAGTGGATTTGGTAGACGGAAACTGAAAGAAGCCCGTCGTATATATGTATATATATATATATACATGTGTTTGTGTGTCTGTGTTTGTCCCCCTAGCATTGCTTGACAACCGATGCTGGTGCGTTCATGTTCCCGTCACTTAGCAGTTTGGCAAAAGAGACCGATACAATAAGTACTAGGCTTCCAAAGAATAAGTCCTGGGGGTCGATTTGCTCGGCTAAAAAAGGCGGTGCTCCAGCATGGCCGCAGTCAAATGACTGAAACAAGTAAAATGACTGAAAATGACTGAAATATTTATAGACCATAAAAAGTGAGCAGGTGAATATATTTATTTAGCCACTCAATTGATAGCCATAAAATTATGGCTGTTTTGCAGCTTTCATCATGTAATAATAATTTCAGTGTATAATAAATTATTTTACATGCCTGCACCAGTATGCATGCTACACATTGCACAGTACAATTGTACATTTACAGATCAATGCAGATATAGAAGGCTAGTTCTTCAGATCACCAGAACATGATGTATACTCTCTGCATATACATACAAAATTATCCATTATATATACAATGTATGGAAGACTAATAATTGATAAAATTCAAATCTTATTGTCATTAAAGGATAAATGTAAATAATAATGACATTTGTATGTTATCAATTAAGATGCTGGATTAAGATCTTTAGGAACTTGACCATCCTTAATGTAAACAAAAGACAGGAAGGGGATAGGAGACAAAGTAAAGTAGTTAGATTAAATAAAAAATATTTTGAGTGTTTGAAAATACATATAAACAATAAAATAAAACATAATAGGGAACAGTCAGCTGGAGATATAAAAATTAAACTAAGGGATAGCTTTGAACAACAGTTGCTTTCAAATAGGGCAAAAAGGTCAAATGGCATTCAAATGCATTGTGTCTCAATAAACAGAACTGAAGTCAACTGACCTAGCTAAGGAGCAAATACCTATAAGCATTAACATACTAAAATGACAAAAAAACCAACAAAATTCAAACTACACAACCACACACACACAGAGCAGTATATTCATGCTCTTATTAATATACATATATAGCACACAGAAACAAACAGCACACACTCAAACATATGTATACATAAGTGATTACATGACCAACTAGGCTATCAGATGTTATACATCGCTGATCACAATGCGTTTTTGCATTGTTTTAGCCTTCAAATAATGCCACCTGCTGGCTATGCAAGCAGGCCAACATTGCCCCCTGATCAGAAGGGGGAATGGAGCAATATGAAATGAAGTGTTTTGCTCAAGAGCACAACATGCACCCAGTCTGGGAATCAAACCCACAATCTAGTGATCATGAGTGCAACAGCCTAACCACTACGCCACATGCCTTCACTGTATAAACACAAAATGTATATACAGAAATACATATGCACAATATAAAAAAAATACTCATACAAAGGAATACATACATATATGTCTCTAATATATATGTCTCTTCTATATATATATATTACATATGAATATGTAATATATATATTGCTAAATACATAACATAAAGGTACACAAAACACACTGGCTAACTATAAATATGCAGACACACCTATCTATTTAATGTACATATTAAATATACATTGATACACGTAAACAGATATGGATACACACACACACACACACACACACACACACATATATATATATATATATATATATA
>NC_069004.1:19887550-19888994 GCF_001194135.2 Octopus bimaculoides
TGTGTGGTAAGTAGCTTACTTACCAACCACATGGTTCCGGGTTCAGTCCCACTGCATGGCACCTTGGGCAAGTGTCTTCTACTATAGCCTCGGGCCGACCAAAGCATTGTGAGTGGATTTGGTAGACGGAAACTGAAAGAAGCCTGTCGTATATATGTATATATATATGTATGTGTGTGTATATGTTTGTGTGTTTATGTCTCCGTAACTTAGTAGTTCGGCAAAAGAGACTGATAGAATAAGTACTAGACTTCCAAAGAATAAGTCCTGGGGTCGATTTACTCGGCTAAAAGGTGGTGCCCCAGCATGGCTGCAGTCAAATGACTGAAACAAGTAAAAGAGATCAATCGGAACATTTGTATGCAAATGCTTATATACATATCTTTTGTGCTAAGATATCTATGTACAACTAATAATATATACAATTTATTTTGACTGTGGCCATGCTGGAGCACTGCCTTTAGCTGAACAAATCGACCCCAGGACTTATTCTTTGTAGGCCTAGTACTTATTTTATTGGTCTCTTTGGCCAAATTGCTAAGTTACGAGGATGTAAATGCACCAACATCGGTTGTCAAGTAACGGTATGTGGATAAACACAGGCACACATATACATACATATATATATATATATATGACAGGCTTCTATCAGTTTCCGTCTACCAAATCCACTCACAAGCCTTTGGTCAGCCTGAGGCTATAGTAGAAGACACTTACCCAAAAGTGCCATGCAGTGGAACTGAACCCGGAACCATGTGGTTGAGAAGCAAGCTTCTTACTTCACTGGTTAATTGTACATATTAATTATGATAATTTTTCAATTATTATATAAGGTTAATTCCTATATAAGAGTTTAATATATTGAATAAATATGTAATTAATTATTGCAACATAAAGTATCTAAGTTTCTGTTAAGCATTACGTAGAATTTCTATTTGTAGTTTTTATTCTTTAATTATCCATTAAGCATAACATAGAATTCTTGTCTGCAGTTTTTATTCTTTAGTTATCCAGTGATGTCATCAATGAATGTTTATAAAAATATTCATTCTTTTAGGTCATTTTTTTAAAGTTGTTTTTTTTAGATTGCTTTTCTATGAAGATTTCAAATTGTCAAAAAATATAGAATTAGTATGATATTTTTTATCTTTTATTCTTATAAAGTAAATTGGTTATTCAATGACATTGCTATTGGTTGAATGAATGAATGTTTTGAATTTGATTTAGGCATTCCTTTTTGTTAGCGTTTATTAACATCTAAAATATTTTCAGATGATCAGTTGGAATTTCACCAATTTGGATTACCTTGATAATGTTGTGTTGACATATATTTTCAAAGATATTATTAATTTTAATAATATAGTTTATATGTATATATATATATATATATATATATATATATACATACATGTGTGTGTGTGTGTGTGTGTGTGTGTGTGTGTGT
>NC_069004.1:19889082-19893552 GCF_001194135.2 Octopus bimaculoides
TATATATATATATATATAGTATATTACATATAATATCTTACTTTATTAATATGTTGCTGATATTTTGTGATTTCATCCTGAAGTTGTCTTGCATTAACCGTTTCTTTTGGCGCTGATTGAGCACATATTTTCATCTGCAGAATTTCTTGTTGTAATGAGGCCAAGTCTGCATTGCACTGTTTCCATTGACACCTTACATGTTTGTTGACCCTTTCTAATTTCTGTTGTAGCTGACATGAGTTCTGTACTGTCAGAAAATAAGAAAGCAAGGAGTAAGCTGATAAAGGATATAGCAAAACAATAACTTATTTCATTTTTAAAAAATTTCTTTTCTTTTCTTCTCACAATTTATAAACAATTGCATCATTGGTTAGGATCAATCAGTGATTCACTGTAACAGTGTGAGGGACAGGGGAATACCTTACCCACCATAAAAATCTTGTCCATAAAGTACTATTTATACAGCTGTCCCATCACTGTTTATATCATGTATCAATATAAGTCTGAGTAAGATGCACACACAGAAAATGCACGTATACATATAATCACATGAGGAGAGGTATGAAATAAGGGCTGATACAGATCTCTCTCCAAAGAGCATTGGTAAAATCTATCTATTAGAACAACAGAACAAAAAGATGGACCAATTCACTGAGAAGATAGCACATAGGTACTTGGCATGTAAGACGCAAACTACAGAAAGGATTGATCATGTCAAGAGCTTGGCATGGAGCACTGACAAGTTTATGGCATCCCACTTTGAAGGATCCACCCATACAATCCAAGAATAAGAGATCCCCACCAATACATACAGCATACAAAGGCAAAAAACATTGACAGACAACAAATGTAGGCTTTGCAAGACTAAGACTGAAGACATCAACCACATTATTGCCAACTGTGAGAGAACATTTTCCAGATATTATCATTACCATGAGGTATGATGCAGTGAGAAGAACAGTCTGGAACAGGATAGCAAAAACAAAAGAAGTACCTACAAATGAAGTGGACTATATTGAGACCAATGAGTCAAAAGAATATTGGTGGAACTTAAAAATGAAAACACCTACCAAGTTAAATGGTCAGATATTGCGTGGAACTGCAAAGAAAAGATATGTTCTGTTGTGGAAATCAGTTGCCCTCTGGACACAAATGTGGTTAGAAAAATACAAGAGAAAGAGGTCATTTATGGACCATTGGTAAGGAGTTCACAAATCCAGTATCCAAGACACACTTTCAGCTTCATACCTATTATTATTGGAATAACAGGACACATACCAGCCTGTCTGGAGAAAAGTATAGCTGAACTTGGGATCTTGGGGAGAGAATGCAAATCCTTAATTCATACTCCACAAATTATCATATCTGGGACTATAAAAATCTGCAAGAACTTCTTGAGATTTAAAGGATGATGGTTAAAATAAGATACTTTCCTTCACAACCTTGCTACTGAGTAGGTGACCTGAAAAATTTAGTCTAAAATTAAAAGCAGGTAGGAAGGAAGGAAGGAAGGAGAGAGGGGGCAGGAAGGGAAGCAGGACCTGCCTGCCTATGCTGTATAAACAGAACACCAAGAACTTGTGGACATCTTACAAGTGATCTGGGATATGTTTCAACAGGTTCAGAACCTTAATTTGAATGACAGGCCATACAACAGCAACATAAGTAGAGAATCCATTAGATTAAAGTTAGCAGTTTTAAACAAATTAGCAAACAAATATTTGATGACCATTCAGTCTAGAGGCATGAAAACAACCTATGAAACCATTAATCTTTTTGATGTCTCAAATATTACATTACTAGCATATGACAAAGAGCTGAAGCTATGCAATCAAAATTCAAGCAGAATCCTGAACTAACATGGGCACATAACTTAAAAAATATAATTCTATTTCTGTGAAAAAGTATCTCACAGATCATTGTAGTTAGGAAATGTAACAAAGAGAACAACTTCACACATCAGGAAGACTTCCAAAAAAAGGCCAGAGAGGCAATTTGATGATACAAGATTCAAAAACCTAAACTCTGAAGTGCACCAGCTGAAACAACTCACAGCTATGGCTGAAAAACTAAAGTATAAATCTACAAAACATAAATGGTAAATGCTGAATAATTATTTGCTAGAGATCCCAAGTCAGTTTATTGCAGTTTCAATGCAAGAGGCTCAATCTCTGTGAAAGACACTCAACAAAAGATCAGATTGAGGGTTACTGGAGATCGGTATAGGAAACAATTGATCAATTTAACAAACAAGTTGTATGGCTAAAAGAACTTGAGCAGGACTACTTCAGATATGTCCAGCAAAAGCAATATGAAATAGATGGTGAAATACTGGAAACGGTTCCACAGAAAATGTCAAACAGGAAATCTCCAGGCTCCATAACCTCATAACAGGCTACTAGCTGAAGAATTTCACCTTTTATAGGTGAGATCTTATACAGTTGTATGGAGAAAATATAAAGTGTATACAAAAATTGCCCCAATAGTTATCAACTGCAACTCTCTCCTCATCTTCAAGAATAGTCAAACTACCCTGCCAGAACATTATGTACAAATTATACACTGGGTGCCTCAATCTGTTCTTGCAGGATTATTGTTCTACCAACAACATTATTGCACCTGAGCAAGCTGGAAGAAAGAAGGAGGTGTGGGGCTATATATAGCAGCTACTAATTAACAAAGAGATTTAGGAAAAAATTGCAGGAACTTAACTGTAGCATGGCTGGACTAACAGAAGGCTTTTAATACTATCCCACATAGTTGGATTATCAGGACCTTACAGTTAGCCAAAGTCCCTCAACCATTAGTGAGTGATATTGAATGCCTTACCAAGACTTAGTACTCCACTTTGCTCCTTAGAAATGGTAAGGAGCAAATTGAGTCAGATAACATTCACTACCAAAATGGTATCTTTCAGAGTGATAACCTGTCAGTGTTGCTCTTTGTCCTCTCATTAAAATCCACTATCATACTTCTCAGAAAATATAGTGGCCATAGAAAGTATCTTACATCTTTTCTTTGTCAACAACCTGAAACTGTATATCCAAATATCAACAATATAAAAAAAACAACAGGACCTCATCACCCAATTTTTCCACAGATATTAGAATGAAATTTAGTGAGTCTAAATGTACATTTTTGACAATGAAATGTAGAAATGTTGCACCCTCCTCTGAAAACCTAAAAATGACAATACAATCTCTACAGTCAGGTGATAACTATAGATATCTTGGACAAGATGAGAATATCAGATATGATGGATCCATAAATAAGGAGAGGACCAGGAATGAATACCTCAGGAGAGTAAAGGGAATATGATCATCAGAACTCTCAGCTTACAACAAGCACATTGCCCTCAACACCTTTGCAATACCTCACCTCATGCCTATGAACTAATTACAGCAAAAACTCAATGAGATACATGTTTGAACTCGCAAGCTGCTCAGTATTACTGGAAACTTCAATATCAATGGAAATGTAGACAGGCTATATTGCCCATGCAAGGATGGTGGTCATGGCCTCAAATCTGTATTGATGTCTATGAAGCACATATTGTGACACTGAAACAACATTTGCAGCAGAGGAAAGAGACTAGTAATTATCTTGCTACCATAAAATCAATAATATAACTAGGATAGCTAATGAACTTGAGGAGAGGTTTGAAATAAGAGCTGATACAGATCTCTCCCCAAGGAGCATTGGTAAAATCTATTTGTCAGAACAAAAAAAAAAAATTATCAGTTTACATGGGTACTTGGCATGTAAGCACTATCAAGTTTATGACCCCACTTCAAAAGCTGCCTCCATGCAATTCAAGAACAAGAGATCCCCAAGTACCTGCAGCATAAAAACCAGAAAACGTTAAGAGACAACAAATGTAGGCTTTGCATACCAAGACTGAAGATATTAACCACATTATTGCCAACTGTGAGAGAATGTCTTTCAGATATTATCCCACCATGAGGCATGATGTGACCAGAATGATTTGGAACAGAACAACAAAAAGGAAAACACCACCAGATGAAGTTGACTATATTGAGACCAATGGGCCAAAAGAATATTGGTGGAGCTTAAAAATTAAAACAGCTACCAAGTTAAAACACAACTGGCCAGATATTGTTGTGTGGGATCACAAGGAGTAGATGACAATGGACTGAGATGTCTAGCAATATGAGGTTCTTGAGAAGACCTTCCCACATCAGTGAAACTGAGTTCTAGAAACACTGTGTTCCACCCACATGTTACAATAAAACTTTTCCCACACTCTACCACAACAAACCAAACTACATCTCTTCTCTTCCTCACATTTCCTTTTTAACATGCACAATGCTTATCCTTATCTTCTCCACCATCTCTCTCCTGCTCTCTTTTGCACTCTCACTCTCTTGCACTCTCTCTCTCTCCCTCTGACAGGTTTACCATGTAAACCTGTTTCTGTCCTCATTCTTGATCACTCTCTCTCTCTCTCTC
>NC_069004.1:19893562-19912425 GCF_001194135.2 Octopus bimaculoides
CTGTTTCTGTCCTCATTCTTGATCACTCTCTCTCTCTCTCTCTCTCTCTCTCTCTCTCTCACACACACACACAAGGTAATCATGTATCTCCTCTACAGCATGACACCTGTTTCTGTCTTTCTATCACACTCTAATCTTTCATCATCTGATGCAAGATCACTTCTTCCAATGCCCCCTCCCCTCTCAAAGGATTATTGTCTTGCAAATTACTTGGTGACCCTGCCAGTGCTGGTGCCATATAAAAAGCATCCAGTCCATACTGTAAAGTGGTTGGCATTTGGAAGGGCATCCAGCTGTAAAAAAACCATGCCAAGACTAACTTCACCTCTGATGGTGCCACATAAAATGTACTCAGTCCACTCTATGGGGTGGTTGGTGTTAGGAAGGGCATCCAGCCATAAAAACCATGCCAAAACAGACACTGAAACCTGGTGCAGTCTTCTGCCTAGCCAGCTCTGGTCAAATTGTCCAGCCCATGCCAGCATGGAAAGCGGATGTTAAATGATGCTGATGATGATCACAAGAAGATATGTTCTATTATGGAAATTAGTTGCCCTTTGGATACAAATATGGTTAGAAAAATACAAGAGAAAGAGGACATCTATAGACCATCAATAAGGAATTTGCAAATCCAGTACCCAAGATACACTCTCATCTTCATACCTATTATTATTGGAATAACAGGATACATATCAACCTGTCTGGAGCAAAGTATGGCTGAACTTGGGATCTTGGAGAGAGAACGCAAATCCTTAATTCATGCTCTACAAATTATCATATTAGGAACTATAAAATGTGAAAGACCTTAAGATTTATAGGATGATGGTTAAAACAAGATACTTTCCTTCACAACCTTGTTACTAAGTAGGTGGCCGGTCAAAATTTATTTTAAATTAATAAAGGGAGAGAGAACATACATATATACATTCATGTATGCACACACACACACACACACACACACACACACACACACACACACACAGAGCAATGACACAAATTATCATCATCATTTAGCATCTATTTTTCATACTGACATTGGTTGGATGATTTGACAGGATCTGGCAAGCTGCAAGATCACATTAAGCTCCAATGTCAGCTTTGGTATTTCTTATTTGGAAGTCCAGTGGTGATGGAAAGGTGGCAAAGTATGCAGACCTGATGGGTTGGAAGCATATCGTCAGCGACCTGCATGCAGGCGGCCCATGCTAGATATAAAGTTGTCTTCTTGTCACTCAAGACAGTGATAGGATTCGGTTGCTGCATGGGTGTCTGAGCAACTCCATTTGGAGAGGGCACTGTTCACCCGGAGGCCGATGAGGTTCTAGAAAAGGTGAACCAAAAACTGCCTGTCTTTCTATATCTGGTTAGTTTAGTGCAACTAACAGATGCCCACCCTGCGCTTGAAAAACAAAGAGACATTTTTTTTACAAAATCTGGATGGAACTTGAACATATCATGCTGGAATGTGCACACTCTGTTGGATAACAAGAGTGATTGTACGCCTCAAAGACACACTGCTCGCAAGCCGAACCTTTCAGAGACTCGTATAGGTGATGGTCAGCTTGAGGAAGTAGAAGGCGGATACACATTTTTTCGGAAGAGGAGACTGAAGGAGGAGTGCAGAGAAGTTGGCGTTGGCTTTGTAGTTCGATCTGATAGCCTTAAGAAGTTGGAGGAGCTTCCTGTTCCTATAAATTAACATCTAGTGACTCTATGATTGCACCTGAAAGGTAGACAGTTTGCTACTCTAATAAGTGCCTATGCACCTTTAACTAGTTGTGATGAAGATAAAACTATTTTTTTAAACCCAGCTGAGAGCCATACTTAGGAAAATCCCCAATTCTGATGAAGTCATTTTACTGGGGGATGTCAATGCCAGGGTTGGGACAAACTGGAAAACATGGAACTCTCTAGGACGTTTTGGTGTAGGGAAAATGAATAGCAATGGTCTCATGCTGCTGGATCTTTGCGATGAACATGGTGTTTACATCGAAAGCACTCATTTTATGCACAAAGGTGACCACACAACAATGTGGATGCATCCAAGATCTAAAGATTATGTCATCATCCGCAAACATCACATCTATGACATTTATAGTGTCAAGTCCTTTCACACTCTAGTGCTAGCAAAGTTCTGGATAATGATTAGAGTGAAAGAGAGAAGAGGGCTAGCTGGCATTCCTTGGCATCTGAATGTCCACAAGATATATGATGCTGTGTTGAGGAAAGCGCTTCAGACTCGCTTGTCCAGCATTGAAAATACTACAATATAGGAAGATTTTTGAGACCAGGTTCTTAAATGTGCTGCTGAAACCCTGGGATATGCTACTGCCAGACACAGAAACTGGTTTGATGAAAATGATGCTGAAGTTCAGTGACTATTGGTTGTAAAGCCCACAATGTATTGCTGCACAGAGGACTTTCAGCTGTGCAACAAAATCTAGCACTATAGTAGTGTAAAATCACTACTGCAGCAATCTCTCAGGAAAATGCAGAACATTTGGTGGGAGGATGTTGCTCGTGATGTTCAGGTTGCTGCTGATGCAAATGACAGCAAGAAGCTTTACCATCTTATGAAGCAAGTTTATGGGCCTAAGAGCTCTGCATCAGCTCCTTTGCATTCCAAGGAGTCTTCTACTCTATTTATTAAATCAATAGAAATTACAGGTCTCTGAACTCCTGAACCATGAGTCAGTTGTGGATGAAATAGTGATTGATACTATACAACAAAGACTTATCATTGGCTCCTTAAATTCCATGCCATCAATAGACAGCAATAAGTATTTACATTATTTGCATTATTTACATTATTTACATTCAACAGATATTTGTCCTCATCTTGTATGCTGTTAACACTTCTTCAGGTGTCTTGGGGAAATTTCGAACCTGGGTTCTCATTCCTAGGGTATATTTTTCGATGTTATTATTGTTACTATTATTATTATTATTCTTGTTCAGGTCACTGCTTGGAATCGAACTCGGAATCTTGGGATGGGATGGAGGCTTGGGTCAATGTTGGTGGTGGCATGGCAGGACCCATTCCTGTAGAGAATGGTGTCAAGCAGGGTGACATGCTTGCCCCAAATCTCTTTTCTTTGTACTTTGCTGCTGCTTTTACTCATGCTTTTGCTAAGGTTAGCTCTCTGGGAATATATGTCAGGTATCAATCTTCTGGCCACCTCTTTAATCTGCACCAATTTGCTGCCAAATCAAAAGTTTTCCAGTCTATTATTCGTGACCTCCTTTATGCAGATGACTGTGACTTAGTCACTCATACAGTGGATGACATGCAAATACTTATGGATTGTATTTCTGCTTCTTATAAGGCATTTGGACTCAGCATTAGCCTGGACAAGACTGTTGTAATGTTCCAGCCTGCATCAGGAAATCCATATGTGAAACCAGCCATCTTGGTTGAAGTAACAATTCTGAAGGTAGTAGACAAGTTTGTCTACCTGGGCAGCACACTCAGCCGTTCTTGCTCCCTGGATGAGGAAATATCTTTCAGGTTGCAGAGAGCAACTAATTCCTTCCGGTCTCTTCAGTCTCGTGTCTGGTCCCAGCATGGCATCACAAGGCAAACAAAAATTGCTGTGTACCGTGCATGTGTACTGACATCGGTCCTTTACTCTTGTGAGACATGGACCCTTTACAAACGTCATGTAAAGGTCTTTAAATACTTTTGTAGGATACGACCGTGCAAACCAAAGGAAATGGCGATGAACGGGAGAGACTCCTTTAAACGCGTTGCACGGTCGAACACAAAACATGTAATATAACATATGAAGGGCTCACATATGTGAGATGCGAGCAAGTGCCAGTAAAGGAAAGAGAGAGTGACAGAGATAACCATTAGATATATATAGAGAGTAGGTTTATTAGCATAGTGAACAGTGTGTCTGTGTGTGTGCATGTATGCGGCAATATAAACAATACAATGTGTAAGACAGACCGTCGTATAAAGAATATGTATACAACAATGTGTGTGTGTGAGAATACAAGTAACACAATACATAAGACAGGCCTTCGTGTACAAGAGTGTGTATACAACAATATGTGTGTGCGTGTGACTGAGAAATACAGAGTATAGAATAAGTGTCTGTAACAATGACTATAAGAGTCCTAAACACAAGATAGAGAAATACCAGTTCATAGAAGAGTTACACATGGGATTGAATGTCTGTACAAGAAGTTGTAGCCGAAGAGCAGAGCTGTGGTGTCACATGTTGTGTGTGAAGTTGAGCGTTGATGCTGTGACCGGTTACTTGGTACAGAAGATTCTTGCAGGTCGTTCTGGCTGTTAACTCGAGGTGGAAACAATCCACTCAAACAGTGTTGAGATGAAACCGCATTTGCTGTTGTTGGTGTGTACTCTAGTGGTGGTGTTGCTGGCGACGACATTGTGGTAGACAGTAGATCGGTGGTGGTGTTGGCGTCGTCGCTGGAAACTGGCTGGAGCTGTGTTCTGGTCTGCGACAAGACCTGTGAGAGGTCTGTTGTCGAGACAAACTAGCGTGGATCAAACAGGCTTATTTATAGATGAAAAAGGACTCACCGGAAAAGCAGAAAAACTCTCTCTCATGCGACCTTATTGGAAGGCCACGATTGGACGGTATGCACCCTGGCGCGAAACAGAACTGTTGTCAAATGCCGCGCAAATAAGAACCCATCAGGGTGATGGACACAAGGGTCCAAGCATCCGAAAGCTGATGTTAGCCGCCACGTTATCATTTGTAATTAAATACTGGAGAGAGAGGTTTCACTACACTTTCACCAGAGTTGTCTGAGACACATTCTGAATGTTAGCTGGGCCTTGGTAGCACGTGTAGTGAGAGCCAGCAGTGACCTTCATGAAGCAGCGTACCAAGTGACATCGCTGTGTTTACTTTGCAAGTTATGAAATTTGTGCTTTTGGGATCATATGTATGCTGTAGTCTGTGATTTTATCATGGACAGGAACAAAGAGCCAAATTTTGCATTAAGTTTGAGAAGTCAGCTACAGAGACACTGAGCATGCTTTGGCAATGGGTCATACACAATGTTTCAAGTGACATAGGCACTTCAAAAGTGGAAGAACATCCCTGGAAGATAATGAGCAATCTGGAAGACCTGCCAACAGCGTAACCCCCAGAAGTGACCTTCATAAGGCAGTGTGCCGAGTAACATTGCTGTGTTTACTTTGCAAGTTGTGAAATTTTGTGTTTTTGTGATTATTTGCATGCTGCAGTCTCAAATTTTTGTCATGGACAGGAAGTTGGAACAAAGAGCATTAAACTTGGGAAATCCACTACAGAGTCATTGGGCATGCTTCAGCAAGCTTATGGTGATGAAACAATAGGTCATATGCAAAGTTTCAAGTAGTATAGGCACTTCAAAAGCAGAACATGCCTGGAAGACAACGAGCAATCTGGAAGATCTTCCACCAGCATCATCCCTGAAAATGTGGAGAAAATTCATCAGCTTGTGCATGACGATCATCAGAGGAAGATCAACAATGTTTTGAAACATTTGAGGTAGGACATTCGGCAAAAGCAGCGAGATCTGTGGAGCATGAAGAATTGGATTCTTCACAATGACAATGCATCCTGTCACCGAGCTCTTCTCACTCACAAGTTTCTCGCCAAAAATAATGTGGTATTGCCTCTGCACCTACCCTATTCATCATATTCAGCACCTGTAGACTTCCATCTCTTCCCCAAGATGAAAATGCAGCTCAAAGATCACCGTTTTAACACCATTGTTGAGATCCAGAGTGAATCGTAGAAGGTCCTCAACTTGCATACAGAAAATGACTTCCATGCCAGATTCCAAAAGTGGCAGGAATGCTGGGATCAGTGTATTGCTGCACAAGGTAACTATTTCAAAGGAGACGATGTTAAAACTTAGGTGGATAAGTTACTTTTTTATTAAACAACAAGTTCAGGAACATTTTGACAGCACCTCGTATGTATGTATACATGCATGAATGCATGTATATATGTAAAAATTTATAAAGCAAGAAGATGGAATGAACAAGCTTTAATTACAAAGCACAATAATTGTTTCTGCTGTTAGTTGTCGAGTTTTCCATATCATACTATTACATAAATTATTCTATAAGTGATTATATAAAAAAATATGATACAACAGCAACTGTGTACCTGAACATCATCAGTGAGTGGCTTTGATAGCAATGCTGAATTGTGTTCAGTTTCCCATCATTTTCTAAGCCTTTGCATAACTAGCATTTTCTCTTTACTAAGCAGCTTATAGATTCAAGGTGACATAAGTTATAAAAATACCAATGGCAATAAAAAATAAAAATGAATTACAAAACAAATAGACCACAATTAGTTAATGGAAATAAAAATCAAAAGTATAAATATAAATAAAAAACAACATTCTATTTTTGTTTATTCTATTGTAAGTTTTTATATCAGGATATAGACTAGAAGTATCCATTATCTTTATTGTCTGTAACTGTTTTTCATCAAATGAACCATGACCATCACTTGTCTGCCAGTTCACTCATAAAACTTAATTTCAGGTATCCTGGTATCCATGATAGTCGTTTAATAGTCATTAAGATTCTTATTATGTATGAAGAGATTTATTTGCCTACACCCATGTACACATACATATATATGTACATTCACTCCATGTATACATAGAAATATTTATATATAAATAGAAACACAAACGCAACCATATGGACATATATATATTTATATATATATATATATATCTATTGACACAAGTGAAATCATTGTCGTGGCCAATGACAGTACCTCCTGATTGGCACCTGTGCCAGTGGAAATGTTAAAAGCACCATTCGAGCGTGATCGTTCCCAGGGCCATTGACTGGCTCCCTTGCCGATGGCATGTAAAAAGCAACATTCGAGTGTTGCCAGTGTCACCTGACTGGCTTCTGTGCCAGTGACATGTAAAAAACACCATTTGAGCGTGGTCGTTGCCAGTACCACCAGACTGGCTCCTGTGCAGGTGGCCTGTAAAAAGCACCATTTGAGCATGGCTGATACCAGTACTGCCTGACTGGCCCTCATACCGGTGGCATGTAAAAGCACCCACTACACTCTCTATGAGTGGTTGGTGTTAGGAAGGGCATCCAGCTGTAGAAACTTTGCTAGATCAGATTGGAGCCTGGTGCAGCCTTCTGGCTTGCCAGCCCTCAGTCAAACTGTCCAACCCATGCCAGCATGGAAAGCGGACGTTAAATTACAACAATGATGATATATACATACATATATATATATATATATATATATATATATATACACACACACACACACACACACACACACAGTCATTGCGTCGTTTTTGGGAATTTCTGCTACCCTGTTATGTAAGTTTGTCTTTGGCTTGTTACCTGTTTTATATCATTTTGTTAATTTGTGAATCGAATTGTTGTCCGTTGTAGGACAGTAATTTTCACCCTACAGGGTAGAAATTATATTGCGGAACACTGTTTAAAAAATATTTTGCGAATTATTTGTGAAATATTATTTTTTTACCTGTTGACGGGTTGTGAATTTTCTGTTAATTTGTCATTTTTGGCAAAGTTTTTTTTAAAAATAAAACTGTCATGGAATTCAACATTGAATCCAACCAAGACTTTCCCAAGATGGGAAAAGTAAATGAAAGTCAAAATGCAAGTTCAAACAATATACAAAAGGAAAAGGCAAAGCAAAGCTTTTCAGATGCGGCGGGCAGCAACGTCACTGAACTAGAAGCTAAAATGGAACAACTATTAAAGTTTCACAATTTGATTAAAAAGAGTGACGACCATATAAGACTGTTGCCGCCCCCTGAAACACTACAGCCAATAAATGCATATACTGTAGTGTATAAAATATATAACATGAAAGAGAAGGGGATCATGGAGGCAAAAAAGGAGATAGTAGAGAGGTGCTTGGCACCCATATGGAATTTAATATGCTACGTTAGCCATGGAACGAGAAGCGCGACTGTTGAGGCACAGTTCCAAACGGCTGATGTAGCTAAGGAAGTCTCAACTAAGACCCTCAAGAATGCTACCCACATACTTGGGCTGCAGAACAGCAAAAGTAACAATAGATAAAATACTGGCAGGCTATGAAGTTATGTGGGTAGCAGCAGCCGTAATATATGACGTCGAAGAAGCCATAACAATTTTGAAAATGACAAAGAAGGAGGTGGTAAACTGGAAAGGCTAAAGTTTAGAAATGGTCATACAGGCCTCAAATGAGACCCTTGGAAAATTTGCGAGATAGGGTGTTTGTAGGGGAGGGGCAAACCATAAGAGTAGCCATTGAGGGAGGTAGGACTCGTTGCTCCAAATGTGGAGAAAAGGGCCACATCCGCTCGATGTGCACCAAAAAGAAAGTCAACGAAGTCCCTCCTCAAAAAGTTGAAAAGAAAACAGAGAAGAAAACTAATGAGGATACAGAGAAGCCACAGAAACCAAAGACTACTTCAGAAGGAAAAGCAATGGAAGAAACGAAAGAAATAAATGGGGCAATGGCCAACACCTCTATTACCTCCGCAAGTGTAATCGGTCCTTCACAGCATTTCACCTCACATGCCGAGAGTCTTACACGGATCACAAATATGTGACGTGTGAGATACATATAGATGTCATAGACAGGGACCCGGGTGCTGGAAGATGAACAAGTCTATTTTGACTTGTCAAGCCTTCTGTGCCTGGATTAAGGAAATAGTACAGAGGGCATTATGTGGCGCCATCATTAACAATAGATGGTAGCACGCCCTCAAGAGAGCCATCCGTTTAGAATCTTTTAGATTTAGCAACCAGCTAAGTTTAGATAGATCTAGAATAGAAAGGGAACTAGTCAAGAATTTAGATGAGGCTTTGGAATCTGTCTCTGCAGACAGAGTGCTGGCAGCGAGAACGGTCCTGTACTGTCACCTCAGAGCCAAACATGAAGGCTGTAGGCTTAGAGCTAAACTATGTGCAGTGGGCCGAGAAGGTATTAACATTGCTGGATGGGCCCATCGTGTGGAGTGTCAGAAGGGCAAAAAGTCTTTAACTGACGAGCAAGGGCACAAGATCTATGAACAGGAAAAGCTGCAGAAAGCCTTTCACCAGCATTTCACCCAGGTGTTTGGGCAGGGTGGCGAGCTTGAGTGTAGGGAGGCCCTAAAGGGCTTCCTTGCTGGTGGGCTGCGACTCTCGGCACGTGAGGTGAAATGCTGTGAAGGACTGATTACACTTGCGGAGGTAATAGAGGTGTTGGCCGAGTGTGCCGGGGACAAATCACTGGGGCTGGATGGTCTGCCCTGTGAGTTTTATCGTAGCATGCTGGCAGGCGTCTACGCAAACTGGCAACAGAATGGGAGGATTCCCAACTCTGTGAGTCGGGGAGTGGTGATGCTGATCCAGAAGGACCCGAGCAAGGGGGGACAGTATAAGTAATTACAGGCCCATAACTCTACTCAATGTAGAGTTAACGATTTTGGCCAAGGTGTTAGCAAAAAGGTTGACGTATGTCGTGGAGAAGCTTGTAGGGAAGGTGCAAACATGCGCCATTCGGGGCAGGTTGATCCAGGACAATCTTCACCTTATATGCTACACCTTAGACAGGGTGGGTAAATTAACTGGCAAAGGTGGGGCAACGGTCCATTTAGACCAGAGTAAAGCGTTTGATAGGGTAGACCACCAATACCTGGCAGTGGTTCTCGAAGTGGCTGGGCTGGGACCGGACTTCTGTAGGTGAATCTCTGCAATGTATAGCGGCATCCAATCCACTGTTCAGGTAAACAGCTACCTGTCGGAGCCATTTTTGATCATGTACTCAGTTCATCAAGGGTGTCCCGTCCCCGCTTCTGTACATTTTGGCTCTTGAGCCCTTACTGAGGAAGTTGGGGAATTTGGGACACACCCCCAATGAAATTGGATGTGGCAAGTCAGTCTCTGCTTATGCGGATGACATCACCATCATCGTGTCCAATGAGGCTCAGCTACCTTGTGTAGAGGACACCATCAATGGGTACGAGGCGGTGGCAGGAGCAAAGGTTAACAAGGACAAGTCCATTGGCTTGTGCCTCAGCACCTGGAGGAGCAAGCCGGTATCATCCAGTGTCGTGGGTCACTGGACAGATGGTCCTGTTAAGTTGCTTGGAGTTTGGTTTGGACCAGACTCCCAAACGGAGAAGAATTGGAGCAAGGTGGCAGACAGGGTGGAAGCTCTAGTTCGGACCTGGTCTGGACAGGCTCTATCCCTGAAAGGAAGGGCGGAAGTGGTACAGGTGTTTATTGCATCTGTAATCACCTACTGCCTAACCGTTGTCCCTTGTCCCGACTTGTGGCTAAACAAGTTGGAGCACTTCCTTTTCTGCTTATTGTGGAAGGGAGGAAAGCCACTTGTAAGGTGCTCTGTCTGCTGCCAGGAACCGCTAAAGGGTGGGTTAGGGATGCCCTGGCCTATGATGCGCAAACATGCATTGAGGTCGAGACATCTCTGGCACTACTTGGAGGGTGACAAGGTGTGGAATCCACTTGTAGAGGAATTCTTTCCATGACCAGCCTCTTTGGAGAGATTTAAACCCGGTTTTATTAAAAGACGCAATCTGACAGAATAGCAAAAGGAGTGTTGACAGGCACTCATGCTGATCCACAAGACAGGCAAGGCCGGCAGTGGGAATACCACCTTGGTTTTGTATAGAGGGCTGGTAGAGTTTAAAAATGATGATGTCCTAGGTGGGGCTCTGGGGTTCAATGAGTACCAACTTACCAACCTGTTCCGAAAGACTTTCAGGCCAAGGTATTTGGATAATTATCAAAAATCCCTGACCTGGCAGTGCTACAGGAACGCTTTACCTGTTTGCGATAAGTTATCCAGGCATGGAATGTCAGTGTCACCAGCATGTCCAAGATGTAGGCTGGATGATGAAACCGTCCAGCACACTTTTGTACACTGCTGGAAGCTTTCAGGCTTGATAATTTACGTTGAACATGTGTTGTCATACCTAGGCAGAGTACAGCTATCAGCTGTACTCTATAATAAAGATTGTGCCACCCACTGGACTCTCAAAGGAAGGTGGGGCATGTTTTCTCCTTACAGTGGCAGTGTTGAAAGTGTGTGTTTGGAAGACAAGACTGCAAGGACTCGTGACGGGAACCTTCATCTCTGGCCCTGGATTGCTCACTTCAGATATCACCTGAAGAGCAAGATAGGGCTAGAGAGGAAACGACTGTTGCAAAGTGTGTTTGAGAAAAGATGGAAGGCTGTGGTAAGAAAGGTGGGTGCAAGTGACCCGGCTTAATCTCCATGGAGAAAGATAAAGGTGTAGTCGCTGGGCTTTTCGCTCATCAGGGTGAATCCCACCTAGCTAAAAATTATTAAAAAGAAATATATTAATTTGTATAATCATCAACATTTTAAAATTAGGTTTCATTTGAACTCACATTAACATTTATCTGTTTGTTCTGTCTTGTTTGTCCGTTCTGTGTTAGATAATTATTATCTTAATAAAGAAAATATCTCTAGCAGACGAGGTCTTTTTGCGTTGTGAATCGAGATTTTGCTGCTACCAAGTTATGTGAGTTCGTTCCATTGTGTTTTTGTCTGTTATTATATTTTTGTTTCTGGTGTGCTTTGACTTGAATTGAACTGTTGTCCTTTGTGGAACAGTAATTTTCGCCCTACAGGGCAGAAAATTCTGTTTTGGAATTTACTGTGAAAAAAAAATTATTGCTGAACTGTCTTTTTCTTTACCCGTTGCTGGGTATTGAATTTGTTTGTTATTTTTGTCATTTTTGGCTAAGTAATAACATGTTTACAATGGAATTTAATATTACATCTAAAAAATATTTTCCTGCAATGGGAAAGGATAATAGCGGTGAAAATGAATGTGAAATTGAAAAACAGGCAAAGGAAAGACCAAGTTTTTCTGCTGCGGTGGGCAGCAATATGATGGAAATGGAAGTGAAAATGGAACAATTGTTTAAGTTCCATAGCTTGATTAAAAAAATGGTAGCGATATGGAACTACTGCCTCCTCCAGAGACAGTGCAAGCATTAAACGCAAGAACGGTTGTCTACAAAATTTACAATTTAAAGGAGAAACGAATTATGGATGCAAAATTGATGTCGTAGAAAGATGTTTGTTCCCAATATGGAACCAAATAACCTACGTTGGCTGGAGGATGAGAAACACAATGGTAGAAGCACAATTTGAAACAGCCACCATAGCAAAGGAAGTCTCCACAAAAACCTTGTGAAACGAAAAAATAATTCTGCTACCCATATACCTGGGTCGCAGAACAGCCAAAATTACCATGGATGAGATTCCGGCTGGTTATGAGGTTATGTGGGTAGCAGCAGCTGTCATCTACAACGTGGAGGAGGCAGTGACAATTTTGCAATTGAAAAAGCATTAAGTCGTGAACTGGAAAGGTCAGACCCTAGAGATGGTTGTACAAGCGTCAAATGAAACTATAGAAAAATTGCCCGATAGGGTGTTTGTAGGGGAGGGGCTAACAATGAGAGTAGCCGTTGAGGGACGTAGGCCCCGTTGCTTCAGATATGGAGAAAAGGGCCACGTTTACTCAAAGTGTGAGAAAAAGAAAACCAATGAAGCCCCCTCCCCAAAAGGCTATGTAAGTAGTCAAAGAAAAACATGAAAAGCAAGACAATGCAGTAGAAAAGAGAGAGGGAGTAACAGCAGAGAGTGCAGTGAAAAAGACAGAGAAAAACGCTGTAATGGAATTCACTACAGTGTCACACAAAAGAAAAAATGCCCAAGTCCCAGACTCCCCTCGCCAAACAAAAAAATCCATAAAACATACGGCAGATGCACAAAACAAAATTCCCCAAACCAACCCCACAGTGAAACCTTTCACCAAATCCCACTCCAAAACCCAAGAAAAAATTGTTTCCTTCTCGGAAAAAAACAGTGTGTTGAACACAGTCATAAGAGCGCATCATAAGGTGCGAGTTTTTAAAATAACAAAAGACACGCCCCCAGATATTAGACTTGCTAAAATGGACGCAGGCCTATTTTCAGAGCTGAAGGAAAGGTATCCAGAAGATATCAAGGATCTCAGCTCCGAAATGGCCGAAAAAATTACTATTAAGCCCAGTGACTATACCAATGACAGAAAAGGATGGATAGGTAGCTGAATTTGTGCAGCCCCTCTTCAAATTCAAACTGTAAGTTCTTCCTTTTACCATTTTTTAAGGTTATGGTAAGAAAGGTGAGTGCAACTGATCCTGCTTAATCCTTCATGGGAAAAGGAAAAGGTGTAGTTGCTTTGCTTTTTAGTCCATCAGGTTAAAGTCCAAAAAAAAGGCAAAATTTTCATTTTTATATATCATTCATAATTTTTAAACCTAGGTTTCATTCAAACTCACAATAACGATAATTGTTTGTATTGTCCTGTTTTGTCCCCTCAATGTATGATTATATTTATCATAATAAAAAATTCATTTCTAGCAGATGAGGTGTCCAGTATTGAAGAAAGACTAGCAATAGCCCAAAATCAGACTGGTATGTTGGTCCCATCACTAGAAGATGGTAGGGGTTCATTTCCCTGTTCACAATATATTGAATGCAGGTGTGCATTGTTTACCAGCTAGAGGGGATGTCCTCTTGGTGTTAAAAAAAATCACAGTAAAGTCCATTCAAACAGAACAGACATGTTGGAGTGGCTATGAACATTAACTGGTAGTACAACTACTGCATTCATCTCTTAGAGAGTTTTTAGAACTAGCTTTTTTACTTATATATATATATATATATATATATATATATATATGACACGAACATTTCTGTAGTGGACAGATGGCACAGGGGCCAAGCCTCAGACGAATTTTAAAGATGGGCAATGTTGATTGAATATTTGTCACATCATACAGAAGATATAGAGCTCCTTGGCGGAGGTAAAAATAATATACTGTATTGTGTGTGTGTGTGTGTGTGTGTGTGTGTGTGTGTGTGTGTGTGTGTGTGTGTGTGTGTGTTTGCACATGTGTATATTGTAGCATGGGAAGTAGAATTTATCTTTTTTTTTCTTTTACTACTGTGTTGTTCTTACAGTTGCATTCATTTAAGTTTTGTGATAATACAGGGCTACAACAGTCCTCTTAGTCTGAATGTAGCTTGTAAAGTGATTAAGTTATTTTAAGATTAATCAATAATGTGTTGTATATTATAAATTTTTTCAATCAAAGCTAATCAAATATGCTGAATGCTCTACAATTTGTAACTATCAAATCTCAATGGACTTCAATAAAAGTTGGTTTTGTCAATGAAGTAGAAAAGTGTACTGATTTGAAACTGATATACATACAAATATTTAATTAAGTCATATACACACTATTTTACATAGCTTAAAAAAACAAACAAACAAGACTTTTATGTATAGATAATAAATATTAATACATAAGTATTTTTAGAATTTTAATGATATACATTTTTCTCTGCTTAAATAAACTTTAAATCAGCTTTCTTTTAAATACAATTATATTTATTTGAAGTCCATTTTCATTTTTGATATAATAATTTAAAAGAAAATTTTATATATCAAAAGCTACCTAATACAGGATACACATATATATACATTTCAACATGTTTTTCAAAATTCCTCAATAGTTCTACAAAAAATGTCTAAGCTACAACATGATCTCTACAGTCGAAACCCAAACATTACTTATAATGTGGGAGCAAATATTATATAGTAATACAATCTACTAGAATTTTACTTAATTGTGAAATAAAAGCTAACTCCTAGCAATTTCAACTGTGTAAAATGAGTCAAAAACTGCATTAAAGTGGGAGTGTCAATCTACTACTCTAATTATCCATCACTTACAATTCTATATGTTTCATACATGCATGCAGAATTCTCAGGAAGAATCAGATACAATGTGTGGCAAGGTTATACCTTTTGTTTACAGTTACAATCAACTTACAGGTTTCTATACAGTTTCCATCTATTCAATTTCACTATATGGCTGTAGAAAGTGATATTTGTCCAAGCTGCCAAGCAGTGGGATTGAACCCAGGAACCTGTAAGTATAACCATGGCTATTTGGCAATACTGTGCCTGCATATGCGTATATATATTATAAACCTTACTTTAACAACAGCAGGAGGTGAAGGTTCTGCTTGACTGAGGGAAAGATCATACTAAAGCACCCTCTATCAGGGCACTTCCACTCTCACCCTTATGAATGCAAACTTGCCCTAGTATCTTGACTGACCACACCGTGAGGAATTGATTTAAGATTTATCACACCCAAATGTGATATATACAATATACAAAGTGGTATCAAAATGTTCCCAGACTAGTTGTGTATGTGTGTGTGTGTGTGTGTGAGAGAGAGAGAGAGAGAGAGAGAGAGAGAGAGAGAATATATACCTGCTTCAGCACAGTTCTGTTCAGTAAATTCCACTGATGCAGTATTGGGGTCATCACAAGGCTATGATGGAAGACACTTGCCCAAGTTTCAAAGCAGAGTGATGAAACCAACAACTACATATTTGCAATGTGAATTTATTAACCACAGTACCATGTCTGTATGTGTTGACTGAATACCCCACCACTTGACTAGCATTCATTTTATCTACCTCAAAAGAAGTAAACCAGAATACCAGACAATTAGTGATTGAAAATTGAAACACAAGGCACAAAATCAAATAGAGATGGATATTTAGTTTAACATATTGCTGGTTTTTGCCTCTCTACTATCTTTACTGAGGAGGAAGAGGCAGACAAGATATTGAAATAAATGAATAAATAAATTAAAAATATAAACAGCTTAAAGAAATGTATTAATAGACATCTCAAGTAGGTAGATTAGTTATGATTTTGTACTGTTGAATAAACACATGTGCTTACACACATGATATGTGTGTGTGTGTGTGTGCGTATATATATATATATATATATATATATATATACATATGAAATATAAGGATAAAATCTATATAAGATTTTATCGAGTAACCAGCATGTAAATCAATTAAGGAAAAAAGTAATACAAGGTATGTAATTTTTTCCTTTATATATAAAAATACATTATAATATCAAGGGCTTGATATTATATATATATAATGCAGAAGCTAGGGATAGATGAGTGGTTAGTGAAAACTGTACAAGCCATGTACAAAGGATGCTGCTAGTAAGGTGTGAACCACCAATAAGTATAGCAAGGAGTTTAGTGTAGGCGTCCACCAGAATTTAGTTCTTAACTCCCTCTTATTTATCATGGTCCGCCAAGCTCTAACTGAGGAATTTAAGATTGGCTACCCTGGAGAGCTCATCTATTCTGATGAGCTTATTCTTATTGCTGCATTACTATCAGAACTAGGGAAAAAATTTCAGGTATGGAAGCAAGGTCTGGAATCAAATCACAGACCCCTTCAGAGATGCAAGCTATGGACACATAAGAGATGCAGCGGTATCACTTGACGACTAAAGGAGAAAGTAGTCTTTACAGGTGTGAGATATGCATTAAACACCAGGAATGTACAAAAAATAGAATCTCACATATGTCAGTGGAGGGGTGGATCCTTAGAAGTAGTAGACAGTTTCCATTACTTAGGTGATCAAGTTAGTAGTGGGGGTGGTTGTTCCAAAAGCATAGCTGCTAGAATAAGAATAGGCTGGGTGAAGTTCAGAGAGCTACTATCTCTTAGTAATGAAGGGTCTCTCCCTCAGAGTGAAAGGCAGATTGTATGTCGCCTGTGTATGAACAACTATGCTATATGGCAGTGAGACATGGCTATAACTACTGAGGATATGCGAAGTTTTGAAAAAAATGAAGCCAGCATGCTTCACTGGATGGGTAATGTCAGTGTACATATATAAAAGCATATAAGTGATTTGAGAGAAAAACTGGGTATAAGTAGCATCAGATGTGGCATGCACGAGAGAAGACTGCACTGGTATGGCCATATAATGCATATGAATGAAGTGCCAATCTCTAATTCTGGAGGGAACATGTGGAAGAGGTAGGGATGAAGTGGTGAGAAAGGATCTATGGACACTGGGACTCACTGAGGGATGACAAGGAACTGAGACTCCTGGCAGTTTGCTGTGCTTGAAAAGACACATCAAGCTAAGTGAAAGTGTGGTTGCCCTTGCATACAGGCTTGTCCCCTGCAACCCAATCCAGCCGAGCATCCTTAATTTTGTGAGCTCATAGGTGCTGGTGCCATATAAAAGTCACCTGTGCTGATGATGTGTAAAGGCACCCAGTATATTCTGTAAAGCGGTTGGCATTAGGAAGGCCATCCAGCTATAGAAACCATGCCAAAACAGACAAAGATCTTGAACAGCCCTTCAACTGGTCAGCTCCTGTCAAACCCTCCAACCCATGCCAACATAGAAAGTGAACATTAAATGATGATGATGATGATGATGATGATGATGATGATGATGATGATGATATATATGTATATATATATATCTTTTATCTTTTATCTTTTATCTTTTACTTGTTTCAGTCAGTAGCAGCCATGCTGGCACACTGCTTTGAAGTGTTTCAGTCAAATGAACTGATGCTAATATCTATTTTTTAAGCCTGGTTCTTATTCTATCTATCTCTTTTGCTGAACTGCTAAGTTCCAACCAGCACCAGTTGTCAAGCAATGGTGAGGGACAAACGCAAAGCCGCACATATGCGCACACATGTGCACGACAAGCCTTTTTCAGTTTACACCTACCAAATCTTTTCATAAGCCTAATGGGAAAGTAACTCTTTTATGCCACATTCAAAGAAACCCATTTTCCTTCCTGAAAAATAGTCTGAAAGTCTGTTTTCAACTTGCTCTCTGTTTCTGAATATTTTGCCTTCTAGTGATCGGAGCAGATGGAAATCCATAGGTGCTGAGTCAGGTGAGTATGGAGGATGTGGAAGAACTTCCCATCCTAATGATCTTATTGTTTCTTGGGTTTGTTTTGAAGAGTGCTGTTTACCAAAGCTGGCCACTTTCAATGTAATTTTTCATTTATGTGATCAAATTGCTCACAATAGACATCTGCATTGATGATCCTTCCATATTCCTGTAATGACAGGTTGTTATTCCTGGTTAGAAGACTGTTGCAAATAGTGGAATGTTTCAGTTCTCAAGTGTAAGCTTATGTGGAATCCAAATTCCCTCTTTGCATGTTTTCCCAATTTGCTTGAGATGTTCATGGATAATTGAATATGACACGTTAAGTTTTTTCACCAAACCTTTGGTGCTTTGATGTGGATCCGATACAACCGTCTCATTCAAAAGGTTGTTATTCAGAGTGGGCCATCTTCAGAGTGACGCTTGTCAGACATATCACAATCGCCACCTTTAAACCTTTTAAACCACATGGACATGAACGAACTTTCACCGCATCTGGATACACTTCACAAATGTTTTTCATTGCTTTTCTAATGGTACTTTTCTTTTGAAACTCATAAAGTAAGCAATGGCTAATATGTTGTTTTATAAAGTTCTTATCCTCCATGGGGCTAATTACCAAAATGACTATGAATGATACACTGCCAGATAGAAGAGATAATATACTATTTCTAAACAGTTCCCGTCTATTTGATCTTGGTTCTGATGTGATTGGTTGATTCATATTTCATAGTGGTGAAAAAATGCAAATGCTTTCCAAACACCCTAATACATACACACACAAACATATACATACAAGTATGTAGATAAATGAAAGATCTAATCCAATAATTGAGTAAGGGACAAAAGCACACATTCAGACAAACCAAAAGCAAAAGAAAGCAGGAATTCCTCTTTACAATTCCATCTAAGGACTTCAAGTAATCTCAGTTTATTTGTCTTTCATGTCTATCATTTTGTTGTTCTCTCTCTCTCTCTCTCACACTCTCTCTCTCACACTCTCTCTCTCTCTCTCTCACTCTC
>NC_069004.1:19912484-19924715 GCF_001194135.2 Octopus bimaculoides
CTCTCTCTCTCTCTCTCTCATTCTCTCTCTCTCTCTCTCTCTCTCTCTGTCATCATCATTACCGTCCCTCCATTTTAAATATCGAAACAATGTCAGGAATACTTAAACCAATAAATATATTCATATGTGATATTTAATGTATATTGAACAAATTTCTCATTCAATCTTTTTTCCCTTTCTACTACTACTATTACTACAACTACTGCTGCTGCTACTACTACTACTCCTACTACTGCTGCTGCTGCCACCACCTCCTCCTCCTCCCTTCTCTTATTCTTTATCTTTCCATCCTCACCTTCTCCTTTCCCTCCTCACCTTCTTCTCCTTTCCCTCCTCCTCCCCTGATCATTAAATACCTATGCAGAAAACTATGTAGCAAGTTTGAAACCAGCAGCTTAACCTCCAGTTGAGTAGAATTTAAAGAAGCTATTGACATTTATGAGTGCCACTGTGAATACATACATACACGTAAACATACATATACTCTCCCATATGCACATAAACACACACACTCATAAACATATATATATATATATATATAAATGCACACGCATATCCATGTATGTATTTGCATATATATGTATTTTAAGTCATATTTCATTATTTTGTTTAGCATGAGCATTCAATGGAATTTGAAGAGAGGTTGCAGCTAACACCAAAATTGTAAACACACACACACACACACGAATGAAAAAAGGAAAATAATAAAAACAAGCAAACTTCATTAAATATAACAATAGTAATTATATCAAATAATGGAAAATGT
Organism: Octopus bimaculoides; assembly: GCF_001194135.2. Lineage (NCBI taxonomy): Eukaryota > Metazoa > Mollusca > Cephalopoda > Octopoda > Octopodidae > Octopus > Octopus bimaculoides. The sequence continues at coordinate 19,913,251 of NC_069004.1, forward strand.
CATGATTACTTTCTAACTACAATAGAAATTTTTTTAAGAAAAAAACGTAAAATAACTTTATGGAGAAGAATATATATATATATAAAAAAAAAAGAAATCAAAGCAAAACATTGTTCAAGCAGTTATGAGCTATGTAGCATTGCCAAATGTTGAAATTAACTTCAGTGGTGTTATTGTTACTATTGTTACTATTACTACAGTGGTTTGTATCAAGGACTGCCTTTAATGAAATATCCATCAGGTAAGCAACATAAGTTCTATATTTATGTGTGAATATTAATGACCAAAATATTTTATCATACCGCGTAGATTTAACTACTAACTGCCTCTCTATCTAACTAGCTATATGTGAGTGCATGTGTGTTTATGTATGTGCATTGTTGAAGTTTTCACAAACACTTTGGTAAGTTCTTGATTTCATGTTGTTTCTCTAATGTAGTTGAGTGATCTACATTCTTCATTAGAGTATGGAAGTTTCCAAAATACAAGATATACGTCTCTCTCTTTCTCTCTCTTTCATCATCACCACCATCATCATTTAACATCTGTTGTCCATGTTGGCATAGGCTGGACAGTTTGACAATGGCTGGTAAGCTGAGGGGCTGCACCAGACTCCAGTTTAATTTGGCATGGTTTCTATGGCTGGATGCCCTTCCTAATGTCAACCACTCAGAGTGTAATGGGTGCTTTTACATGCCACTGGCACAGGTGCCAGTTGTGTGACACTAGTATCTGCCACGACTATGATTTCACTTGGCTTGATGGGTCTTCTTTTCAAACACAGCATGTTGCCAAAGGTCTTGGTCATCAATCATTGTTTCCATGACAACCGACACTCTAAAGATGCTTTTTACCTGACACTGGCATCGGCCACATTGCCTCTGTGAGGTCCAATGCTCAAAAAGTGCTTTTATGTGCCACAGGCATGGGTGCCAGTTCCATGACATTGACAACAGCTATGACTATGATTTCACTTGGCTTGATGGGTCTTCTCAAGCATAACATAGGTCTTGATCCCTGGTCATTGCCTCTGTGAGACAAAAGTTTGAAGATCATACTTCACCACTTTGTCCCATGTCTTCCAGGGTCTCCTTCTTCTACAGCTTCCCTCCACTGTTAGAAATTGGCACTTCCTTACACAGCTATTCACATTCATCTGCATCACATGACCATACCAACACAGTCATCTCTCTTGCACACCACATCTGATGCCTCTTATATCCAACTTTTCTCTCAAGATACTCACACTCTGTTGTACATGTACACTGACATTGCACATCCAGTGAAGCATACTAGCTTCATTTCTTTCAAGCCTATGCATGTCCTCAGCAGTCATGATCCATGTTTCACTGCCGTGTAGCATGGCTATTCACACACAGATATCATACAATCTGCCTTTCCCTCTGAGGGAGAAGCCCTTTGTTACCAACAGCCTATTCTTATTCTAGCAGGACCCACCCCTACAAGATGATCCACCATCATGAGCTCATGCAAGTTTATAAGGCCATGAAACTGGAGAGAAGTCATTTTATCCTATGTCAGATTGCTGAAGGCAAGCTGCCCAACCTGGTGTTCACTGTTGAAAAGAAATTTGACATCAAACAGACAGTAAACCATGAGAATGACTGACTTTGGAGTATATCTGGCTTCATTGAGGGTAGACTCATAAATCAATGTCAAAATCCACAGTCAGTTATGATTTGGGTGGCTGTGACAGCCACTGGAAGGTCTTCCCTCATTTTCATGCCCTTCTGTGTTAAAATTAACACCCAGGGGTACATTAGGGACATTCTGGAAGCTGAACTGCTTCCATGGGCAAATGAGCACTTTCAAGGTGTACATTGGAACCTCCAACAGGACTCAGCACCATCCCACAGATTCAAAGAGACACAACACTGGATTGAGAAAAACATTCTGTCATTCACAGGAAAGGATGTATTGCACTCAAGAAGCCGCAATCTCAACCTGTTGGATTTTTCATTTTGGTCCATTTTGGAGATGAAGGTCTCAAGTGCTCCTCATGCTTCACTTGATGCTCTGAATGCAAAACTGTGCCAGAAATGGGCTTCAATTCTGCAAGAACAGCTGCATGCCATGTGTGAAGCATTTGCATGTAGACTTAAGGTTGTGATTCAAAACAGAGGTGGTCATATCAAATAAATGTGGTAATGTCATAATTGTGTTTCTTTTACCATTGCAATGCAATGGTCAGACCCAAAATATAACAATATTTTGCTTTGTCAAAACTGAAATAAATTAGTTACCTGTATATGTGTGTGTGTGTGTGTGTGTGTGTGTGTGTGTGTGTGTGTGTGTGTGTGTGTATATATATATATATATATATATATATATATGTATATATTTACGTCTTTATGAGTTAGAGCTTAAACAACCATCTAAGGGATAATAAATATCCAATATACTACTGGATGTATACCTATGTATTCATATCCAAATGCTTACTATTGTAAGGCAACAGTGCAATTGAATAATAGGTATGAGTGGGGGTAAACAGAAATTTACCCAGACTTTAGGCAAAGAAAATGGAGAAGGTAATTAACAAACATCAAATAATTAATTAATTAATCAAACATCAGCCTGCAAACATCAAATGGATATATCTATTAATTACAATCATATGTATAAATAAGTAAATAAATAAATAGATGAATAAGAATAAATGAGTGAATAATACTATATTTATTTATTTACTTATTTATATAGATCCATTTGATGCTTGCAGGCTGATGTTTGTTAATTAATTATCTTCTCCATTTTCTTCTTTGCCTTATATATATATATATATATGTATATATATATATATATATATATATATAAAAATTAAGGTACTCAGAAATCTGGATGTTTGTACATTTACAGATTTTTATTAATGTCACATGTTTTATAAATTAAATAAAGCGCTTTTCACCTAATCGTGTAAGATTTTCAACTGATTAGGCAAAAAGTGCTTTATTTAATTTATAAAACATGTGACATTAATAAAAATCTGTAAATGTACAAACATCCAGATTTTTGAGTACCTTAATTTTTTTCTATATAATTTCTGTACATCACCTTCAAACCTTCCAATATATATATATATAGATATATGATGGGCTTCTTTCAGTTTCCATCATCCAGATCCACTCACAAGGATTTCGTCACTCTGAGGCTATAGCAGAACACACTGGAGGGTGTCATGCAGTAGGACTTGAACCCAGAACCATGTGGTTGGGAAGCAAACCTCATGCCTGTATTTGTGTGTGTGTGTGAGTGCATATATGTGTGTACACACTTGCCGTGATATTATGTAATAGCTGCAATAAGTATCCCTAAAAACCCATACAATGGAGACAAACACAGTTTGAACACACAAAAACACACATTTTGCTTCATCATTTCCAGCTAAAATATTTTCCAAGGAAAATTGTATATCATTTATAAGTTCTGAATGTGAACTTTTTTCTCGTATAGTTTTATTTAAAATCTGATAGTTACGTATCATGTCAGGGTCCTTCAAACACCCTGGTATTTCCAAGCATTTACAAAGTGTTGCTTTTTTAGTCTGCTGAATGGTAGTTCTACCTCTAGTTTAATGTGCTAAAGTGCTATAATTCAAGTTATGTCAAAAATTGTACTGTCATAAAGAGGAAGATTTTTGGTTTATTTTGATGCAAAAACTGATGGGGGTAGGTCAGATAATCATTACGAAATATAAAAGATAAAATTTCATTGTTAATTTTCACAAATTCAATATAGTCTTTGTCAATATGGTCTTTTTACATGATATGTGAAAAAGCACAAAGTCAGAAAAGAGTGTGGTGTAGTGACCCTACTTGCCAAACTGATATATTCATGCATGCTGAGAGGTCAAACAGAACACAAATCCAAGGCTCCAAATATCAAGTCTGAGCCAGAATTTAAAGAAATGGATGAAGTAATTACTAAGTAAACATATATTTCTACAAAAAATGTTTTTAAATGCACTAAATTGAGTTCAATAAGTCTTATAGAGCCCAAACTTAGTATGAAATCATTGTATTGAGAATGTTGTGTATTCCCTCTCACTGTTTTAACATGTGGAGTGCTGCTAGGCAAACCTAGTAGATACTTTTGTACATGTAAATTTAATTTTTCTTTGAGAAAGATTAGTCAAAATCCATCAATATAAATTATATTGTGCAACAAATATAATTTTGTAGACTATTAAAGTCAAATGTGATGTTTTTTTTTTCTGAATTTGGGATAATTTGTGTCAGTGTTAATTTGGGGGTTTTTTTTCTCTCTCTCCTACTAATGAATTTGTTGTAAGCTACAGATATTGTTAATGCCTTTAATTCATGTTTATAATGCTTAAAGCAAGGAATTAGTTTTCACATTGTGTATGTTTTTTAATCTCGGTCTACATGCAATTCTGTGAAAGGTATGAGGCGATTGTGGGATGTTCTAGAGACAACATCTAAATCTCCCTTAAATCACACATACTTTTGTTTGAAAATATTTTTTAAATTTCTTTTTTGCAGCTGTAAAGGCTTCTCCCATCATTTTTAAGTGCATAATGCAACAAAATTGGTCAAAATCAGTCAAAGGTGGGGAATCTAATTTCTCAAACTTTTTTTTTCCATAAAAAGCTTACCTCCATCAATTCCAAGACCGTGATGCAAAAAGGAAAAACAAAAAAAAGGTAACTCTCCATCAAAACGAAGAAAATCCAACTTATGAGAGCGTCCTGCTTTTAAGCACCCAACTCAACCTTTTCCAACCACCTTTACACTTACCCACATGCTCTTAACACACTAACACTGTTTCCTAATACAACATGTCAATTGGAATAATTCCAAGTTGTTAGAAAGACAAGGGAAAAGTTAGTGAAGTGTGTGTAATTAAATATGAAATAAAGTGTAATTTAGTAGCAACTCTGCTCATATTTAATTACAGTATAAGAATACTGCAGTTAGAGAGACAATGTATAGTGGGGATATATTAAGAAGTAAATTGGGTGAGGTGCCCAGTTGTGCATATAAAGGGGTTGGATAAAATAATGGAAACACCTAGCATCATAGCATCATAATTTTGAAATATCTTTAAAACTGACAAAACCTTGTTTATTTTTATGTTTTTTGATTTATTATTAGTGTTGCTTAATATGTTTTGCTAAAATTGCTGTTTCTTTTCAGATACAATCAGAAAAAAGGTAATTAAAATTCATTAAAATGACAGATCTATCGGACTTTCAAAGAGGTCAAATTGTTGGTGCTCGTATGGCAGGCGCTAGCGTAACGAAAACAGCCAAAATGTTTGGTGTATCAAGAAGTACTGTTTCAAAAGTAATGACAGCCTTTGAGAAAAAGGGAAAAACCTCCTCATCAAAATAAAAGTCTGGAAGAAAACCCAAACTTTCCGATAGGGATCGTCGGACTCTAACATGAATTGTTAGAAAGGATCACAAAAGTACAGCTCCCAAAATTACTGCAGAGCTTAATGACCACCTTGAAAACCCAGTTTCCACAAAAACTGTTGGCCGGGAGCTGCACAAAGCCGGATTTCATGGGAGGGATGCAATCAGAAAACCATTACTTTCAAAAACAAGAGTGGAGTAAAAACCTACAGAATTGGTCCCAGAGCAGTAGAAGAATGTTATTTTCTCGGACAAGTCATCTGGCCAAGTATATGTGTGGAGACAGCCAAAAGAAGCATTTGACCCAGACTGCCTTCTTCCAACTGTTAAACATGGAGGAGGATCTGTGATGATCTGGGAGGCTATATCTTGGAAATCCGCTGGCCCAATGGTTTCCCTTCATGGCAGAATTAATAGTCAAGACTATTTAAGCATTTTATCTGATCAAATCCATCCTATGGTTGCAGAACTGTTTCTGGAGGGAAACGCAATCTTTCAGGATGATTATGCACCAATTCACACAGCGAAAGTTGTTGCTGAAATGCACGAGGATCATTCTAGTGAAGTTGAACATCTTATCTGGCCACCACAGTCCACAGATCTCAATATTATTGAAAATTTGTGGTGCATTTTAGAAAAACAAGTAAGGAGTCGATATCCTCCACCATCATCACTACAAGAACTGGAGACTGTTTTAACTGAAGAATGGACAAAAATTCCTTTGGAAACAATTCAAACTTTGTACGAGTCTATACTTTGTAGAATTCAAGCTGTAATTACTGTCAAAGGCAGTCCTACCCCATATTAAAATAAATTTGTTGGAAATTTTAAGGTGTTTCCATTATTTTGTCCAACCCCTGTATGTGTATATTGCACTTTCAGAATCTTACTTTTACCAAGGTGGGCAGATCTTCTTCAGAACGATATATTGCCACTTATCCCAGTCCTTTGTCCTCTCCATGAAATTCATGGTCCTAAGATTAGCCTTCACTACTTTGTCCCATGCCTTCCTAGGTCTCCCCACTTCCCCAAGTTCCATCCACTTAAAGTGGATGAAAGCTGTCCTCATTCCTATACATCACATGTCCATACCAGTACAGCCTTCTTCATTGCACACAACATCTCATTCCTCTTATGTCAAGCTTTTCTCTCAACACATTTGCACTTTGTTGTGCATGCACTCTTATACAGTACATCTAACAGAGCATGCTTGCTTCATTTATTTCCAGTTTTCTCAGGTCTTCAAGGTCCATGTCTTACTACCATGTAGAATTGCAGTTCTAACACAGGTGACATACAATTTGCCTTTCACTTTAAGGGAATGGATTTTTGTGGCCAACAGTAGTAGTAGCTTCCTGAAATTCTTCCAACCTATTCTTACCCTAACTACTATACTTTCAGAGCAACCACTTCCTACTTAAGTACCTCTCCAAAGTAATAAAAATTATTGACTACTTCTAGTGAGCAACCAGGGCATTTAAGAGAATCTATCTCCAGTATGCTCTAGTATGTATAGCTCCGGTGCATCTGTCACATCTGAAGGCTACTTCATATGTGACAGATGCACTGAAGATAGAAAATTAACATAATATGTGCAGGCTGAGTACAGATACTAAGCTTGGTGACAGGCAATGAATAAAAGAATGCTACACATACAGTGAGAGAAGAATCATAGAGACAGAGAAGAGGGTGTGTGAGTGTGTGTATATGTACATGTGTGTGTGTGTGTGTGTGTGTGTGTGTGTGTGTGTGTGTGTGTGTGTGTGTGTGTGTGTGTGTGTGTGTGTGTGTGTGTGTGTGTGTGTGTGTGTGTGTGTGTGTGTGTGTGTATGAGGATGCTCACCAGATTGACAATATTCTCACTAGAAATTGGGATTCATGGTTACTCTTAAATGCAAAGTCCTTCCCTGGTGAAGAATGTGCCCTTCAGTATAGGTTACTCATTAATGACTTCAAGCTTCAGACATGAAGGAACCCAAGAAGCAGGCCAGTTTGGAAAAGAAGGATCCTTTGAATAGTCAGAGATTTAGAGACATCCTAACTGAAGCCTTTAATGAGAAGGAGAGGGAGTTACAGACCTGTAACATAGAAGATAACTGGAAGTTTCTGCAAGATAACTTACTGAGAGCCACAGATCAAATATTTGGTTGGTGCAAAGCCCCAACCAGATGAAGGATGACATGATGGTGGAATACTATAGTTGATAGAGGTGAAACAGAAAGGAAGAAGTTTGCCAATGCTATGCAGCGTAAAGCCCAGCGGTTTGAACTGTTTTGGCTTGCAAGACAGTGTGCCAGGGAAAATGTAATATTGTTGGAGAGAAGTGTGTTCGCATGGATGATGGTTATCTTGCAGTCAGTGACTCTGCAAAGAAAGGTTTGGAAGTTTCACTATGAAAGGCTACTAAATGTAGAGAATGCATGGGAGAAAGAGAGTCTGCTTACTGTGAATCCAACAGAGGGATCAGCAATCCAAATAAACAGTAGTATGGTAGATAAAGCCACAAAGGCTATGATGATGAGGAAAGCCCCTCACTAACTCTGTGAAGGAGTTCTTCAGTGCTCACACAGACATCTGAAGACATCTCAATGAGCGGTCAGAGTACCTGCAAAAGGAAGGACAGCCTATAGTTGCTGGAAATATCAGCCCCACAAACAGGCCATGGGGGCCCATAACCCATAGACTGTAGGAACATTGTTGTTAGATGTTTGGAAATTTTGTGCAGTCCATTTTTTAGGATGGAGTATGTTGCACCACATTCCCATAAATGCATTGAGAAGTTTTTCTTCTTATACATTTTTTTTTTGTGGTGCAACCACTCTCATGTTATGGATGTGTTATTGTATGGTCTGGACACAGTTCAGTAGGCTGTCTACCAACATTCTGCCAGACTTGTCTGTAGGGAGGCACATTATTTCATTGCTCCTAACATGCTTTTGTCTCTTTGTCATCATCCATGTGTGGTGGGAAGCATACTCTTTTGTTGAATGATAATACACAAAACATTACATAGAATAATTATTTTGATTACTTTTTTATAAATATAAATCTATCACATCCACATTTACATACATATACATCTGAATATTTAGTAATATATGATGTGGACATATATATATACACACATGCATAGATTTGTATAGACCATTGTACATGTACATTATTAAGATTATATCATGTACCCTAAACAAAGCATGTTTAGACAGGTATTTTTTCAGAGGTCAGTCCTTTAAGTTTGTCAGAACAATTATCCAAACAGGAACACAGAAGTAGAAGTGGCAGTAAGAAGGAATTTCATTGTGAGATTGATAACCTCAAACTGCAACCTTGACAACAGGATATGTAATATATACATGATTTTAATTTATTGAACTTCAGGCAATATATTATATCCATGGCCTCTCAGCAAGTGGTTTTAACATCTGAACAAATATCAAGTGTGTTTGTGTGTGTGTGCACACACATGTGCATACGTACATGTACATGTGCATGCATGCATGGGTATATGTGTATAGATATATAAATATTTATTCACAGCACTAAAGAGTAAGGATTTCAACTATGACCCAAATAGAGTGGAAGAAACTGGAATTCCTCAATTCCTATGCCCTCATTAAACCACACATCAACATCCTGGATACCATTCTGGGGAACAGTTACAGGAAAGATGGAAAAATGAATGGAGAAAGTGAAAAGGAAAAGAAAAACTTCCCTGGCCAAGTAGACTCTCAAAAGAACAAAGATGAAGTCACACCTGAAAGGCTTGCTAAAGAATAGGGCATTGAGGATACTGGCACTTCCCCCACGACTGTAGACAGAGTAAGATGAGAGGAAGAACACGAAAACAGATCAAAGACAGCACAAAAACTTTCAGAAACAACCAAGAGCAAGGAGAAAGAGAAGAAAAGGAAGCAAGAGCAAAAAGTAAAGCCCTCAAGATAAACCATGATGAAAAACATTCCAGACTGCCCCAATGAGGAGTTTCCAGTGAAACCTAAAAAAAAAAAAAAAAACATCTTTGAAGTAAAACAGAAGACTTCCAGCAATGTGGAAAAAGAAATAGGAGGTACTAAAGTGGAAACATAGACAGACTGCTGCACCTCAACAACAAAACAAAAATATCTTTCCTGTGAGACCTCACTGCATGCATAGCACTCATAGAAATACATTTTAGACCTGATACAAAGGATGCAGAAGTACACACTAAAGTATGTTGCAATGCAAATAGATAGCAGAGAAAGGAGCCACAGTTGAGTTGCAGTATACATCCATGAAAACTTCATGCCCCAGGTCCTACTGTTACATTCAAACTCAATGTGTGACAATCAAATTGTACACATAAGACAACTTAATATTGTTATATGTACTACATATCATCCACTGGATGCTCCAAATCATACAGGCAAGTTTGAAGACTTCCTTGAAAAAAGAGAAGTTCTCACCAAACTGAAACAACACAACGTATTCTTTGTGGATGACTTCAACTTCCCCAATGTGGGATGGCTCAAGGGTTTCAAGCTCTCAGGAATAACACACTACCAACAGTCATAGGTGGGGTCCCTAATCAACCTTATTGATGATTTATTCATCAAGAAGAGGTGGAGTCTTCCAAGAAGCCAATGAAGGACAGGATCTTTGTCTTGATCGCATGCAGAAAGATCTCTCCAAGTATGCATTTGCTGTTGTTTTGTAGGAGATCTCCGGTAGTTATCAGTAGCACTAGTGTGATGGTTGGCTTGGCTTCAAAGGAAGCCATCCTGAGTCTACTGGTGATGGTCTTGTATGTATATATATATCATCATCATAATCATCATCATCGTTTAACGTCCGTTTTCCATGCTGGCATGGGTTGGACGGTTCGACTGGGGTCTAGGAAGTCACGAGGCTGCACCAGGCTCCAGTCTGATCTGGCAGAATTTCTACAGCTGGATGCCCTTTCCTAACGCCAATCACTCAGAGAGTGTAGTGGGTACTTTCTACGTGCCACTGGCACAGGGGCCAGATGGGGCTGGCATCAACCATGATCGGATGGTACTTTTTACATGTCACCAGCACGGGGATCACAACTACAATTTCCATTTGATTTTGATATTGTTGTTGATGTTGATGTACTTGACTCAATAGGTCTCCTCAAGCATGACATGTCGCCCTATGATCCAAGGAACTTTTGAGTGGGCTGTTTATGTGACACTGGTGTAAGTTACAGCTGTGGACTCACTTTATTTGCCAGGTCTTCTCAGTCACAGCATACTTCCAGAGGTCTCGGTCTTTTGTCATTGCCTCTGTGAGGCCCAACGTTCGAAGGTCATACTTCACCACCTCATCCCATGTTTTTCTGGGTCTCCCTCTACCCCAGATTCCTTCTACTGTTTGGGAGTGGCACTTCTTCACACAGCTCTCTTCATCCATCTGTAGTACATGACCATACCAACGCAAACGTCTCTCTTGCATGCCACATCTGATGCTTATGTCCAACATTTCTCTCAGGGCACTTACGCTCTGTCGTGTGTGCACACTGACATTATACATCCAGCAGATCATTCTAGCTTCATTTCTTTTGAGCCTACGCATGTCTTCAGCAATCACGGCCCATGTTTCACTGCCATAAAGCATGGCAGTTCACACACATGCATCATGCAATCTATCTTTCACTCTGAGCGAGAGGCCCATTGTCACCAGTAGGGGTAGAAGCTTTCTGAACTTCGCACAGGCTTTTCTTATTCTAGTGGTAACAATCTCTGAGCATCCACCCCCACTACAGACTTGGTCACCTAGGTAGCGGAAGCTATCAACTTCTAGTTTCTCCCCCTAGAATGTGATGGAATCTGTTTTCTGAGCATCTATGGTGTTTATTGCCCTTGTGCATCTGCTGCACATGAAAGCTATCTTTCTGGTTAATCTTCCTTTGATGTTGCTGCACCTCTTATGTGTCCATAGCTTACACTGGGTACATCTTATGGAGTTTCTACCTACGCCTTTTCTACAGATTGAGCAGGGCCACCTAAAGGGTGTGTGATGTGTTTGCCTTCCTACTTACTAGAACTTTGGTCTTTGCAACATTCACTCT
>NC_069004.1:19926773-19927855 GCF_001194135.2 Octopus bimaculoides
GTCTTCATACTCTTAATTGCTTTATCTACCATGGTACTGTTGGGTCGACATTTGGCAGACTCTCTTTCTCCCATTCATTCTGTTTATTGAGCAATCTTTCATAGTGGCGTCTTCAAACCTCTCTCTTTGCAGCCTCGTTTAGTGCAAGTGTACCATCATCCATGCGGACACATTTCTCTCTCACACACTGTCTTGCAACACGAAATACCTCAAGTCTTTGGCCCTTACGGTGCAGAACATTGGCAATTTTTTTCTTATCTGCTTCCCCCCTGGCTAAACAAACCTGTCTCCTAACTTCCCTTTTGGCAGTCAGATACGATTCCCTGCTACCACCATTCTTCCAGTCCTTCCAAGCCTGTTTCTTTTCCATAATAGCCCTGTCAACAACATTGCTCCACCATGACGTTATTTTGGGTCGAGAGGGGACTTTGCACCATCCACAGATCTGGTCAGTGGCCCTCAGCAGGTTGTCCCGTAGAAACCTCCAGTTGTCTTCTATATCATGTGAAGCTATATCCCCCTCTATTTTGTCAAAGGCTTTGAGTAATAAGTCTCTAAATCTCTGTCCATTCGCAGGATCTTTGAACTTCCAGACCTGTCTCCTCCATGCTGGTTGTCTTCTGGGCAACCACTTAGCCATGATCCTGAAGTCACTAACTACTAGTCTATGTTTTAGGGTACATTCTTCGCCTGGGAAGGTTTTGGCATTTATAAATAACCATCTTTCCCTTTTCCTGGTGAGGATGTAGTCAATTTGGCTAGTGTGTCTGCCAGAATAGTAGGTGACTAGGTGACTGGCAGGTTTCTTGAAGTTAGTATTGCAAACCATAAGGTCATTTGCATCACAGAACTCCAGCAGCCTGGTTCCCTCCTCATTGCGGGAACAAAAACCATAGCCTCCATTACGTCATGGAAGCCCCTGAATGTTGTCCAACATGACCATTGAAGTCACCAGCCAGAAAGAGAAGGTCCCTGTCATTCGTCGATGAGGTAGTCTGCAGGAGGGTGTCATAAAATCGGTCTTTCTGTCCATCAGGTAGCTCAGGCTGAGGGGCATAGGCCAAGATAATGGTTGCTAACCC
>NC_069004.1:19928117-19928704 GCF_001194135.2 Octopus bimaculoides
TCTATGGGATATTCTATCTACCTCGATTACCTTATCCACCCATTTCTCTGCAAGAAGTATACCCATGCCCACCGACCCCGTTTGAGTTCCCTGCCCAGAAAATCTTGTACCTGTGTTCTTTGCCTGTGAGGAACCTAGCGGAACCTCATCTCCACCTTACTTCTTGGAGGCAGCAGATATCGACACATCTCCGTTCAAGCATCTCAACAATCTCACCAGACTTACCTTTCAGTGTGCCGACGTTGAGAGTGCCAACTCTGAAGGTGTGGGAGGTATGGGCCCAGGAGATCCTGGGGCGGGGAACAGCAGTGTCATGTACCTGAAAAGAAAGCTCGCATTTTGCAGAATTCATAAACAATCAGTAGCCTTCATTTCAACCTGCATCCACTACACTATCATATTTTGCATTATATGATCACTACCTTACATAGGAGATAAACCCTAAGTGAGGGTGGGGGAATGGCATGAAGCCTTTAGAAGTGTTCATGGGAGACAGCCAGGAACTTACAGTACTGGTGGAGAAGATAGGAACTTCCGGTACTGATGGAGAAAATAGGAACTTCCAGTACTGGTGGAGGGGGTGGGAG
>NC_069004.1:19929015-19930644 GCF_001194135.2 Octopus bimaculoides
CGGGTGCACTACTGGCATAGTGCTGCAAAGGTAGAAATATAGAATTGAGAAATAAGAGTTTTCGGTCAGCTAATCTATGAGAGAATTATAGAGATAAGTGACTGTGTGATAAAGAGAAAGGGAGAGAGAGAGAGAGAGAGAAAGAGAAGCCAAATTGAAGTTAAGTACATTTCCCAAAGGAATGTCATTTATTCCATATTACATACTAAGTTATGCAATGAAATTATTGTTCATTCACTGCCTCAGACATCCTGATTTGAATCACAATCAACTTAGAAGATAAACTGGCTATGCAGGATAAATTTACATCACTTCATGGACCTGTCAACAACATGCAAATAGTATAAATTTATATAAATTTTGATCAACGAAACTCCAAGTATCTGTCAGGTAAGATTTAAGTCAATTGATCAAAATAAAATCAGTTAAATACTTATAATTCAAAACATACTCCACTCAGCAATAATTCAGTTATTATTATGACCTGTTTGGTGACATTGGTTATTAATTAACAACCAAGCCAGACAAGGTTAGTTTTGATAAAAACAGTAACAAAATAGATAAAAATAAAGAATGTAAATTAACTACGAATGCATACTACTCTCTTATTCCTCTCTCCTTTTATATATGTATATACATTCACACACATACTTCACATGCACTTAAACACAGACACACACATATCTAGTACTATTTTATATCCTTAAAATGTTTGGATATATAATTTAATGAAGTGGAAGTAAAGTCAATGTCTTTCCAAAATGTACTTTTTATTTCTTCGCACCAAAAACACAAGATTCAAAAATTCTCTCTGATGTCATCAACAATATAACAATCTGACGAGTCCATCTTTTAAACACACACGTGTGTTAATGTCTATCACCACAACATCTTCGTTTTGAGATTGACTTCTGTTGGAAGTGAATAATTTTTTTTTCTACACTACATCTACCTTTTTGAGATTTACTTCCATTTGAAACTCAATATTTTTTTCCTTTTGGAACTACCACCAACAATTTTGTATGTTTTCTTTTTCTTGTACTGTTACACTTTGGTTCGATGATTTGTTGTAGAGTCAGCACATCAAAAATATCGTAGAGAACTTCCATGGGTACTTCTTTCCTCATAACCCTTTCTTCAGCAAACCATCTTTTCAGCTGATTTATGCGTCTTTTATGTTCCCATTTTGAACCTTTCACTATGTACATCATTTTACCGACTAGTTTTATTATTTTGCTGTCTTCTCAACCTTCTTTTCCATTTCTGTACACTCTTGTAGTGAAACTACCTATCGTCACTAGATACAAAACTACTATCGCCATTACATACAATCTTCTCATTTAAATATAAATAAATGCGAGCGTAGTAGAGAACCCATTCCTTGTCATCACGTGACTGATTATTATTCGAATCGGCAACTTCTTCGAACCGTTCCCGCCAGAACGCAAACTGACCAATCACAGCCCCTAATAAGGTCACGTGATAGAGTATTAAACTGAAGCATTCGGGAGCCAATAATTCGCCTTAAATAGATCAACTCATACCCAACAAATTGGTCTCGGTCCAGTTTCTCTTAGAGACTGTTCCGTGTACCACATGACAGCAGCAGCAACAAATAGCCAGCGACCA
>NC_069004.1:19931328-19946759 GCF_001194135.2 Octopus bimaculoides
TCTGCTGTAATAATACACATACACATACATGTATCACTCACATACATACTTTTCTTTGTACGACGGCCTGTCTTTGATATTGTTCTTATATGTCGCATTCACACTCTCACACAGACATACATCTTTAACGCTACAATAAATATCTCTGTTATTCATCTAATACGGTTGTGGTCTTTCATTACTGGTCATCTATGTTATCGTAGCATAACATATCATGTATATCATCATTGATATATAATTGTGTGTTCGACCGTGTGACACGTTTAAATAAAAGGAGTCCTCTGTTTTTCCATTTGTCACCATTTCTCCTTTTTGAGTTCGCACGGTCGTCCCTTACACTCTGAAAGACACCTTAGCACCAGTTTTTAAATACTTGGTCATGTTTTGAGTGTTTTCCCTAGTTTTATTTTTCTTCCAGGTAATAACTTGCCAAAAACTGATCTAATTTTTCTTGTTAACATCAGTTCGGCATGTGACTTGCCTCAAAAGGTATTAGGATTTCGCGTTACATGGTAAACTCAGGAATTGTGTCAATGCTACATCATTCACTAACTCATTTCTGAATTTCTTTAGTGCCCTTTTGAATGTGTCCACAAAGCGTTCAGCTTGTCTATTCAATCTTGGATGATATGGAGGAGTAGAGATATATTCATTTGAGTACATCTTGTAAAAATTCTTAAATTCATTTGCCATAAATTGTGTACCGTTATCAGAGACTATGATATCTGGGACAGCATACCAAGCAAAAAGTTTGTGTAGAAATACCACTGTTACTGTGGAGGTCAGGTTTTCTACATGCATACATTTCTGGCCATTTTGTAAAGCTATTTACCGCTATTAGATAATATAATCATTTTAATGGTCCTGCGAAGTCTGTGTAGTCTGGTCCACTGAATTTAGGTCTTAGGCCAATGTTGAAATTTTATGGGTAGTGATTTCACTGCAAGAGCACAACTTCTGCAGGATTTTATCAACTTCTCAATATCTAGATCCATTTTCGGCCAGTAAACATAACTCCTCATAAGCGACTTCATCCTAGAAATTCTTGGATGTTCAGTGTGTAAAGGCCTTTAACATTTGATTTTGTAGTGAGGCAGGCAGTACGACCCTCTGCGCATACATAAGCACATTATCACATATCAAATACAAATTCAAAACTATGTTACATCCAGCCACATGTATTTTTTTTAATTGTTTCTTCTGATCTCATTATTTTTTCATTTTTATGAGAAACTCGTCCATCTCTGCCTTAATTTTTATTTCCTCCAATGTCACAGGCACAATGTTGCACTACATATTTTTTATTTCATTTTCAGCTCCTAATGCTGTGTCCTCTAGTGCTTCACTGTATTTAACTTTGACAAACCATCTGCATGTCCTGACTTTTTAGATGGTAAATATTCTATTTTGAAGTTATAATTCAGTAGGATCATCCCCCAGTGCTGAAATCTGTTGGCTGTATGTGAGGGGATACCCTTTTTTGATCCATAGATTGACAATAATGGGTGGTGGTCTGTCTGCAAATGGAACCTTCTTCCATGTATGAATTTATGGAATTTTTTTACCACAAATATGATGGTTAATGCTTCCTTTTCTATTTGACTGTAACTTTTCTTAGCCGACACTAATGAACGCATAGCATGAGCTACTGCTTTCAGGCTACCATCTTCATATTTGTATAAAATCACAGCTCCAATACCATTGTTACTAGCATCTGATGCCACTACTATTTCTAAATTCGGGTAAAAATGTGATAACGACAATTCTGATGTTAAGATGTTTTTAATTTCTTTAAAAGCTTTATGGCATTTGTCCGACCAATTCCACTTAACGTCTTTTTTAACAAGTTATTCAGGGGTGCTCTTAAATCATGCATATTCAGTATGTATACCTTGTAGTAATTTGTGAGCCCCAAAAATGCTTCTAACGTCTGGGGAGGTATATTTTTTATTGCACTCACCCAAGACAGGTCTGGTCTGTGTCAATTTTCATTGATAATCTGCCCTAGATATTTTATTCTTGGCATAAAATATTCACACTTTTCCTTGCTGAGGAATATTCTTTTATTTTTACGAATATCTTTTTAACATGCTCAACATGCTAACTCCAAGATTCACTTTTTATGAGTATGCTGTCAAGGTAAGCTATAGCGAAATCTGAACCTGCAAGCATAGTGTCCATAACTTGTTGGAAAATGCCAGGTGCTACCTTTATACCAAAAGGAAGTCGATTAAATATATACAACCTTTTATAGGTATTTATTGACAATAATTTTGAACATTCCTCATCAACTTTTACCTGCAAGTATGCTTCAGATAGGACCAACTTTGAAAAAAATTTTCCTCCATTCAACTTTGTGAAAATTTCCTCTGGACTTGGTAATGAGTAATTATATGGTATCAAACATTCGTTTAAACCTGTTGAAAAATCAGCGCATACTCGGATTTCATTATTTTTTTCTTGACACAAACTGACACCCATTTTGTGTGATCAATTTTTTCAATAATGCCAAGCTTTTCAAGTCTATCCAATTTTTCATTGACTTGTTGGTTTTGGTTTAAATACCAGTATAGCATTTTCTTTCACTTGAAACTTGACCTGTATTTTTGTGCACAGTCCCAATTCATCAGAAAAAACTTCCGGAAAAACTTTTTACAATTCTCTTTTTAAATCCTCCAACGCCTTATTTGGACTGGCAGAAGAACCATTCACATTTTTACAAAAAATATTTATGGGGAGGTCCTATAAATATGACAAATAAATTTGTTATATTTTTCAACACAAGAACTTTTGCTTTCAAGGTTTTTCCACAATCACTTATGCAATTCTTGAAGTTTCCTTTAATCTAGTTTTCCCTATTTTTCTCTATGTTTCGATGTTAATTATTGTGATATCACTGTCATTATCCAATTGTTACCTGGTATTCATATTCATTTTTATGGACACAAATTTTCTTTTCTGAGCTTTGCTTAAAATTTTTTGACAATACAGTCTTTCCAGAATTTTTTCTGTTTGAACCTTATTTTTCTTTTGTTATACAATGTAAGCTTTTATGTCTGATTATTCCACGCTCAAATCGTTTAGATTTTTAAAAGGACAGTTACTTTTAAAATGTAGCATGGATTTGGTCTTGACATTCGTTTTTCCTTTTTCTTATCCATTTCAGGTCGACACATATGTGCATGAGAGCAATCTTTTCTTCAATTTAATCTGCATCATGTCTTAAATTCATAATCCTCTGGCATTCTTCAGCCACTGCCTGTAGAGTTAATTTTTGGTCCTGTTCTAATTTTGTTAATATACAGGAACATATATCAGCATCTTTACTTGCATTTAGCCCTTGAACATAAATTGGACATTTGAACAAGTCCAGGGTTAATTCATTTAATTTGAATTTTTTACACTCTTGTTAACAACCACAGCATAGGTAACGAAATCTTCTAAATTTAAACACTGCCAGTGAGTATTGAACAGGGAACTTCTTTCACTGAAAATTTTCGATAAAAAATTGATTCATCGAAACAAATCTCACCTGGTTTCTCCAGCTGAATATAATTACAATATTTTTCTTGTTTGGCAGGAGATAACTTTCTTAAAAGTAGTTGCACCTTCTTCTCATCATTCCAATTTTTACCATCTTCGTTGAAGATTTCTTTGTGTCTTCTAAAATATGCAGAAAAAGTAGTACCTTCTTCTGAGTTTCTTTCTCTTTTCATTTGTTCCAATCATTTTACTGCAGCCATGCTGGAGCACCACCTTTAGTTGAAAAAATCGACCCCAGGACGTATTCTTTGTAAGCCTAATACTTATTCTATCGGACTCTTTTGCTGAACCGCTAAGTTATGGGGACGTAAACACACCAACATCAGTTGTCAAGTGATGGTGGGGGGTCAAGCATAGACACACAAACATATACATACACATACACACACAAACATATACATACACATACACACACATATATATACATATATATATATGACAGGCTTCTTTCAGTTTCTGCCTATCAAATTTACTTACAAGGCTTTGGTCGGCCTGAGGCTATAGCAGAAGACATTTGCCCAAGTTGCGACACAGTGGAACTGAACCTAGAACCATGTGGTTGGTAGGCAAACCACTTAACACACAGCCACCCTCCACTTGAGTTTGCTATGCCATCTAGTGAGAACGAACCTGAAGAATTTTCACATTTCTTCAACATTAATTCCAGCAACTGTTGGTATTGTTGTTGATGTTGTTGTAACTGCTGTTGCATCAGTTGGTTTGCTAAATGCATGTTTCAGCATGACTGCGACGAAGATGCTAAACAGGGTGGGGGCAAGCACACAGCCCTAATTCATGCTGCTATGTATGGTGAATGCCTCCAAAGAAGAGCCATCAAATTAAATGACACCTTTCATATCCCCGTGAAGTGATTGGACGATCCTGTAGCTGTTGAAGAGAAATCATGTCGATAGAGGAGCATTCTGATCAGAAACCGCACTGAGATTTGCGGTAAACCCTCTCAGTGATTTTCTGTGGTCTGTTTAGGACCTACCCGACAATGCTTAAGAGTGAGATACCTTGATAATTATTATAGTCACTTTTGTCCCCTTATGCTGCAGTTGCTAATGTCTTGGAGGACTGTACCCTCCTCCCAGCACTGACACAGTAGCTTCAGAAAGTGCCTCTATATGTGTGTGTGTGTGTGTGTGTGTGTGTATATATATACACACACACACACATATATATGTATGTATTGTCATCATCATCATTTAACGTCCGTTGTCCATGCTGGCATGGGTTGGACTGTTTGACTCGGCTGGCAAGCTGGAAGGCTGCACCAGACTCCAGTCTGATTTGGCATGGTTTTCTAAAGCTGGATGCCCTTCCTAATGCCAACCACTCCAAGAGTGTAATGGGTGTTTTTACATGCCATTTGCATTACACTGGGTGCTTTTACGTTGCACTGGCATGGGTGCCAATTTACATGACACCAGTACCTGCCAGATTGCGATTTTGCTCAGCATAATGCCAAAGGTCTCGGTCATTGCTTCCATGAAAGGAACTCAGCCACTTTGCCTTTATGAGGCCCAATGCTCTAAAGAAAAGTGTTCTTTACATGCAACCAGCATGGGTGCACTTGACTTGACTGGTCCTCTCAAGCATAGCACATCATCAAAGGTCTCGGTCATTAGTCATTGTCTCTGTGAGACTCAAAGTTTGAAGATCATGCTTCACTACCTCATCCCATGTCTTCCTGGGTCTACCTCTACCACATGTTCCCTCCACAGTTGGAGATCGGCACTTCTTTACACAGTTGTCCTCATCCATGTGCATCACATGACCATACCAGCACAGTTGTCTCTCTTGCACACCATATCTGATGCCTCTTATGCCTAACTTTTCTCTCAAGATACTTACACTCTGTCAAACATGCACACTGACATTGCACATCCAGCGAAGCATACTGGCTTCATTTATTTCGAACCTACACATGTCCTCGGTTGTCACAACCCATGTTTCACTGCCATGCAGCATAGCTATTTGCACTCAGGCATCAAACAATCTACCTTCCACTCTAAGAGAAAGACCCTTTGTTGCCACCAGAGTTAGGAGCTCTCTGAACTTTGCCCAACCTATTCTTATTCTCACAGCTACGCTCTCAGAGCATCCACCTCCACTACTAACTTACCTAGATAATGGAAGCTATCTACTACCTCTAGCTTGTACCCCTGGCAGTTGATGGGGTCTATCTTCTGACCATTTTCAGCACATTGTACCTGTCCACGCTCCACATACAAAAGCTAGTTTCCTTGTTAACCTTCCTCTGATATTGCTGCACTTCTTATGTATCCAAAGCTTACATTGGGTGCATCTCATGGAGTTTCCACCTACACCTTTTCTACTGATCGAGCAGGGCCATCTACTTGAAGGGATTTGTGATTTGTCTGCCTTCCTACTTACTAAGACTTTGGTTTTTGCTAGATTAACTCTAAGGCCCATCCATTCTAGACCTTGCTTCCATACCTGGAACATCTCTAGTTCAGGTAGTGATTTAGCTATAAGAACAATGTCATCAGTCAAGAGGAGCTCCCAGGGGTGGCCTGTCTTAAATTCCTCTGATATTGCCTGGAGGACTATGATGAACTAAAGGGGGCTGAGCACTGATCCTTAGTGAACCTCTACTTGTACTCTGAATTCTTCACCATACTCATTGCCAACCCTCACCTTACTGGTAGCATCCCTGTATATGGCTTGTACAGCTCTCACCAACCCTAATTTCCGCATTGACCACCAGATAAGGGATCAGGGGACCATGTTAAGAGCTTTCTCCAAGTCAACAAAGGCCAAGTACAGAGGTTTATCTTTGGCTATGCATTTCTCCTGCAGCTAGCTTACCAAAAATATAGCATCAGTGGTGCTTCTCCCTGGCACAAAACCAAATTGCATGTCATCTAAACTAACCATCTCCCTAATTAGTTGCACTATGACTCTTTCCATAACTTTCACATGATCCAGCAATTTGATACATCTGTAATTATTCTATCTAAGGCATCACCTTTACTTTTGTAGCAGTTGATTATGGTGCAGCTACACCAGTCATGGGTATGACTCCTTCATGAACCACCTAATTTACAATACTGGTGACAAAACCATAAGCTACACTGCCAGATATTTTAAGCATCATAGTGGTGTTTCCTGATGGGCCAGGGGCTAGCAATCCTTCTGGCAATCTGATACAGTTCCCTGCTACCCCCATTCTTCCAGACCTTCCAGGCCTGTTTCTTAACTCTAATGGCCCTGTCTACAGCATCATTCCACCACCACATTACTCTCGTCTGAATGGGACTTTGCACCAGCCACAGATTTGGCCTGTGGCACTCAACAAGCTGTCCCTCAAAAATTCCCAGTTGCTCTCTATGTCACAAGTAGCTCTCCCTCCCTTTCATCAAATTTCTCAATTAGGATACCCCTAAATCTCTGACCATATGAAGGGTCCTTAAACTTCCAAATCCTTCTTTTCCACATTGGTTTACTTCTTACTACGTATGTATTTATGTTCTGTATGTATGTATGTATCTAGCTATCTATCTGTCTATCTATCTATCTATCTATCTATCTATCTATCTATCTATCTATCTATATATATATATATATATATATATATATATATATATATATATATCCATATGTTTACACTTATACATGCATATATAAAAAAGAATAAGTGCACCTACATACACACATACAAACATACATGTCTATACATTCACACACATATATCTGTGTGTATGTGTGTGTGTGTATATATATATATATATATATATATATATATATATATACACATACATACATAAATATATATACATACACACACATATATATACTGACACATACATATACATGCCCATATTAAAACAGAGGAGCACGATGACAAAAGCCCACACCCATACACATACATGCGTGGTTGTATCAAAACGTTTCCGGACTAGTTATGTTCCATAAAAAATAACTCACTTACCCAAGTTTTAACATTATCTCCTTTGATATAGTCACCTTGTGCAGCAATATAATGTTCCCAGTGTTCTTGCCACTTTTGGAATTTGGCCTAGAAGTTATTTTCTGTAAGTGAGTTGAGGACCTTCTGCAATTCACTCTTGATCTTGACAACAGTGTTAAAATGGCAACCTTTGAGCTACATTTTCATTTCGGAGGAGTGATGGAAGTCTGTAGGTGCTAAATCTGGTGAATAGTGCAAGTGTGGAAGCGATACCATGTTGTCTTTGGTGAGAAACTCACAAGTGAGGACAGGGTGCATTGTCATGAAGAATCCAATTCTTTATGTTCTACAGATTCAGTCACTTTCACCAAATGTCCTTCCTCAAATGCTTCACAATGTTGCAGTAGAATTCTCTATTGACAGTTTGGCCCTGAGGAAATGAATTCTTGATGCTCAGTACCACTGATGTTGAAAAAAAAACAATGAGCATGCTCTCGATTGAGCTGCAGGTCTGTCGTGCTTCCTTCGGTCATGGAGATGAAGGGCTCTTCCATTGTGACAACTGCTGCTTTGTCTCAGGATCGTACCCATAGACCCAACTCTCATCACTGGTGATGGTCCTCAACGTGAAGGATGGGTAATCAGTGGCATGCTGACAGAGATCTTGAGTCTTTGATGCGATGTTCTTTCTGGTCAGTGATCAGCAGGTAAGGGACAAACTCGGCAGAGATACACCACATGTTCAATTCGAACATTAGGATTGCCTGCACAGGCTCATACAAGAGACCAACAACATCAGCCATGTTGTTGATTGTCCTCCAATGAACCTCATGCACAAGCTGATGAATATACAAATAAAGAAATTTTATCCATCAATGCAGTGTTGAGCACTCATTCTCGGCATTTAACATTTATTTACACTTACATCTTCGTGGATGCTTGTATGAGCAAGTGCACATGCACCATGCAGCTTGCATGATTAACAGTTATTTTTAAAACTTTACTTGCTGTATTGCGTGTTCGTTTCTTTTTTGCATCTGTCATTTTATCTTTAATCTTCTATATAAATGAAAATATATCCTTTAATTTGCCACTTTTCTTTACACGAAATGAGAGGATACATTACAGAGCTGTTATTTTAATGAGTTATGTCTATTATTACCCAAAGAAACACATCTGCACCGTTGGATGCTCCTGAACCAGTTGTTCAGTACTCCACTCATAACGGATTGATGCTAGGTGTGTTGAAACAATTATCATGATTAATAAAAAGTCTCGTATCTTCCATTTTCCATCTTTCATATATACATATATATATATCAATACATATAACACATGTATACACAAACTCACATGCACCTCAATACAAAATATAAACAGTACCCATACACATTCATATGTCAATGTTATTTAGAGTAACCTTTCTAGTCCAGAGCTTTCCATCAAACTTGGTAAAAGTGCGACAGGCTGTGGAAACAGTACCATTTTCTTTTCTAGGAAGATCAGAGTTTTCTATTGTTAATATAGGTGATTTGTTTAGTAAGACCAGGGAAACACTAGAATAATAGTGATCAATATCAACTTGAATGAATTTATGTTTATCCTAATATTCTAAAGATCTAAACCAATTAATAACACTGGTTGTCTTGGACCGATTCCAATAGCCACTCCAACTTCTTTTATTCTTTGTGTTATCCTGGCTTTCATTTGCATTCTCCATTACAGTGGGCTAGTTTCAATTAAACAGTCACAAATACTTGATGCAAAAGTACACAAGACATTCACAATGTTATGTAAGATGCCCTCAATGGGCTTTCGAACAGCTGTAGAACTCAACTACCTCTTTCGTCCCTTTTATTTACTAACATCTATAAAGAAACACAAACACACATGCGTAGACGATATATATAGGTGCAAGTATAATTGTGTGGTAAGAAGTTTGCTTCCCAACTACATGGTTCAGGGTTCAGTCTCACTACTTAGCACCTGGTTTTGAGGGTTAAAAATGCACCTGAGTCTTAAAATGAGTTGAAGTTTTTAAATACAAGTTTAAATGTTCAATGATTGAAAGTGTGACCAGTAAATTCCACTTGAAAAATAACGGTGTATAGAAAACTAATTACACACACCCTTGTTACACACTTCTTAACTAATTAATCATTAGTTAAATTCCACTTGGAAAATTTCACTGCGGTATATTCCACTAAGGTAAATTCAACTACAGTAAATGGTCTATAGAAAACTAATTACACACACCCTTGTTACACACTTCTCAACCAATTAGTCGTTAGTTAAAGTACAGGTTTATGCCATTGTTACTCATTTGTTAACTGAATTTCACTGTACTGCTAATTTTTTTTCTATCCACTTTAACTTTGAACTTTGAAACCTTCAACCATGGCAACATTTATAACACCAGAGAAGAAAAAACATAAGCTTTGTGATGAAGAGAATCATATATACAAAAAAGAATGGAGTTAACAGTACAAAAGTAAAATATATTGGCATTGTGAACCTTTTCACAAAGGTTGCTGGGCTAGAGTACATGCAACTTTCAAGTCCAGTACATCAGAAGTTATTTTTTCAATGGGCTCCCATAATCACTCAGCAAGCAGTGCCAACGTTAGTGCCTGAAAGGCAGTTTATTCAATGAAAAGTGAAGTAATGAGAACAGGCACAGTATCTTCATGGGAAGTAATAGCTACTGCTGTACAAAATCTCGATGAGGAAGCACAATCAATGTTGCAAACTATTCCTGGACTTTAACGTAACATATGTAACTGGAGGCAGCATGCTTTAGGAAATCCCAGTACTTCTAACTTGATGTTCAGGGTTTGAAAATTCCTGATGCAGTTAAGTACTTACAAAATGGGTCCTTGTTTTTGGTCTTTGACGGTGGCATTGATGACTCAGACAGAATTTTAGTTTTTTCCTCTGAAAAAAGCTTGGATGATCTAGAAATCTCTGAAAATTGGGCCTTTCATGGGATTTTAAGGTGTCTCCTAGTTTGTGGTGTCAGCTTTTCATGCTACATATCATCATTGGAGGGTCATATGTGCCCAGGCTATTTGCCTTACTTACTGCCAAAAAAGAAGCCTCATAGCATCGTGTTCTGCCTGCTATGTGGGATTTAAGAGCAAATTGTCAACCTGCGACTTGTCTCATGGACTTTGAAAAAGTTATCCATAATTCATTTGTTTCTGTATTTCCACATTTAGAAGTAGTTGGGTGTGTTTTTCATCTCGAACAGTCTATTTGGTGAAAGATATGTGCACTTGGTGAGAGTAGGAGATACAACATGGATGAAAGTATTCAGCTTAAAATTAAGTACTTTTGTACTTTAGCATTTTTACCAATTGAAGACTTTGTTAATGGATTTGAAGATTTGTCTGATGATGAAAGCATCTCTTCTGAGTTTATCACTTATTTTGAGAATTCATACATTGGGACTGTAAGGGTCTTCGTTGACAAAGACCTTTACAGTTTCCTATCCAACTCTGGAATATATGCGACTGCATTTTAAATGACTTGCCAAGAGTAAATAATTTGGTAGAAGGGTTCTATAATGCTTTGTGGTCATCCAAATTTGTGGAAACTTTGTAATGCCCTTAAGACCAAAGAAGGCTTAAGGCAGACAAAAATTGCACACATTCAACGTGAGGACTTGACAACAAAAAAAAAGTCCTATCAAATAATTGATGCATGACTTAAAGAATTATCAATCTGAAAATGCTCTGGAATTTTTAAGAAATATTGCATGTAATTTGTCATAAAAGAATTTTCTTCAAATATATTAAACTTTTTTCATAACTTTATTTTTATGTATTCGCCATCATTTTTATGTAAATATGTGAATAAGATGTGAGCTAAAATATTACCTATAGTGAAATTTATCTTAGTGGAATTTACCATAGTGGAATTTACCTTGAACCAATTGAAAGTTCACTAACATTGAGTGATATTAACAACTAGCTTAAACACCACACTGTGTGGACTTTTAAGCTAGCTCCTGCCTTTGCCCAAAACTGAAGAGAACAATAATAATAAAGCATTTGTTGGTATTCTACCAATATGGTATTACTTTAAATTCAGTTTAAATGAAAAATTTGTAAGTTCACAAATTTTTTGAGTTCTTTTAAAATTTGCATTTCAACAAATACTCATCCCAATGCTGGATGTTCAAGAGCCAAATGAAAGGTAGATTTTCAGTTCTAGGATCATTGCAGTGCATGAAGGAAGATTCTTCATCACTGCTTTTTATGGTAAGAACTTGAACCGTTTAAGCTGAAATTGCTTTGTATATATAGGTTTTTAAGGTATAGGTTTGATAAACATTTTACAAAATTTTTTTAACTTGTCTGAAGTAAACTGAGTTCCTTTATCAGACACAATGATATCAGGAATACCATATTTGGCAGACAATTCATGTAAAAATCTAAAAAGCTTTTTACACTTATGCACTTCAGGCCACTTAGGAAAACTGTCTACCACAACAAGATAATGGAACCATTAAGTGGACCTGCATCATCAGCATGCAGTCTGGACCATGGGATATCTGCTTTTGGCCACAGTTGCCATTTTGTGTTAGGTGATTTTGCTGCTAGCACACAACCTCTGCATACTTTCACTAGTTCTTCAACGTTACGGTCAATTCTTGGCCAATATACATAACTTCTCATTAATGATTTCATTCTCAAAATCCCTGGGTGACCAATGTGAAATTATCTTAGTAATTGCTTCTGTAGTGTGGCTAGCACTACAACTCTTTGTGCATACATTAACACATTGTCACAAATTGAGAACAGGTTCGAATTTGTGTTGCATTTAACAAAACACATATTTTTATACCTTTTAGCCCTCAGCATTTCTTTCATTTTTTTAATAAATTTATCATTTTCTGCTTTTAATTTTATGTCTTGTAACGTCACTGGTAATTCATGTATGACATTACATAGAATATTTCTAATTTTATTTTCTACTCACAATGCTGCAGTCACGGTATCCTCAAATGGTTCAGTATATTTTGGTATCAACTTTGATAAACAATTGGCATATCCTGATTTCTTAGATGGTATAAATTCCATCTTAAAATCATAGTTTAGTAATATAGTACTCCAGCATTGCAACCTATTAGCAGTATGGGTAGGGATTCATTTCTACAACCAATATATAGATAATAATGGATGGTGATCAGTCTGTAGTTGAAAATTTCTACTGTCTAAAAATCTATGAAATTTTTTACAGTAAAAATAATTGTTAATGCCGCCTTTTCAATTTGGCTGTAATTTTTTTCTGCAGGTAGTAGCAAACATGAGGCATGAACCACGGCCTTTATGTTACCGTCTTCATATTTATATAGCATTACTGCTCCGATATCATACACATCTGAAGACAAATCAGAAGTTAATATCTTTTTAATTTCGTCGAACACCTGACAATTTTCAGACCAATTCCACTTCACAACTTTTGTTAACGGATTATTTAGTGGGCTCTTACCTTGTGCATATTTGGTATATAAATTTGATAGCTTGTAAGGTAGCATATTTGGAGGGAGCATATTTTTAATTGCATCTATCCTCTACAGCTCTGGTTGACAACCATTTTTATGAACGTTTTGTCCTAAATATTTAATTTTAGATAAGAAAAATTCACATTTCTCCTCACTCAGTATGAAACCATAATCGCTTATTTTTTCAAAAACACATTTTACATGCTGATCACGGGATTCAGTTTTAATTAATATATCATCCAGGTAGGCCATCATGAAGTCACACTCTGCAAGCATCGTATCCATTGCTTGTTGGAATATAGCCAGAGTAACTTTTATGCCAAACAGAAGCTGGTTAAATTTGTACAGACCTTTATGGGTATTAATTGTTAGAAGTTTAGTACATACGTCTTCCACTTGTATTTGTAAGCAAGCATCAGAAAGATCTAATTTTGAGAACAATTTACCACCATTTAGTTCTGTGAAGATTTCCTCTGGATATCATCTTAAACATTCATTTAGTCCCATTGAGAAATCTGAACATACACGAATTTTATTGTCCTTTTTAACATACACTGTTGGAGATACCCAATGTGAGTAGTTGATCTTTTCAATCACTCCCATTTTTTCCAGTCTGTCTAATTCTTTATTCATTTACTCCATTGCTGCAAATGGTACATTACATTTGGGTTTGAAAACTGGTAATGAATTTTATTTTACCTGAAATTTGGTTTTAAATTTATTGCACTGACTTAAGTCGTCTGGAAAAACATCAGGGAACAATCTTTACACTTCTTTTTTATAATTTTCTGACTCTGTATTTGAACTGGCATATGATCCCATTACATTTTTACAAAAATTATTTATGGCCAAATCCCATAAGTCGAACAGTTCCATCCAGTTAGTTCCAAAAAGGTTGCTTGTATTTTTTAATAGATAAGCTTTTGCTTTCATAGTCTTACTTTCATAGTCTTACAGATAATTTCACCTTTAAAAATTAATTTAATCCCCAAGACTCCATGGGAAATCTTTGAGGTTTTCTGTAATGTAGATTTCCTGATATTCTTCCATGTGTTTTTCATTAATTAAAATAATG
The DNA here is from genome assembly GCF_001194135.2 of Octopus bimaculoides. Classification (NCBI taxonomy): domain Eukaryota; kingdom Metazoa; phylum Mollusca; class Cephalopoda; order Octopoda; family Octopodidae; genus Octopus; species Octopus bimaculoides. The sequence continues at coordinate 19,945,396 of NC_069004.1, forward strand.
TCACTACCTGTATCTAACTGTAATTTTACATTTGTATTATTTTTACATACACAAATTTCCTTTGAGTCTTGTTTGTATTTTTTGTCACCAATAAACTGTTTACATGATTTTTTCTCTCGAACCATTTTCTAGGTTTTATTTTACAGTGTAATTTTTTGTGACCTGTCTTACCAGAAGTATTTTTTATTTCTATAAGGACAACTGAATCTGTAGTTTAATTCTCCACATCTAAAACATGGGTTAATTTTCTGCTTTTCATTACTTACTCTTGGTCACATCAATTGTATATGTTCCATATTGTGCCTTCAGTTTATTATTCTCTGGCGTTCCTCAGATATTTTTTGTAGTGTTAGTTTCTGATTCTGCTCTAATTTAGTCAGAATTCGGTTATGAATTTCTGCATCTTTCTTTGCTGTTACACCGTGCACAAAAATTAAACATTTAAAGATGTCTGATGTTAATACATTAATTTTAAATCTTTTGCATACCCTATTAACGATTCCAGTATATGTAATAAAATCTTCATCCTCTTTTTTTGTAATATTCATGCATTGCCAGTGTATATTAAATAAAGAGATATTTTTGCTGAAAATTTTTGATAGAATATCCACAGTTTCTTCAAAACAGATTTCACCCAATCTCTTTGGTAATATGTAATTGCAATATTTTTTATGCTCAGCTGGTGCCAACTTTTCAACAAAAGTCAAGTTTTTTTTGTGTGGCCAGTTGGAGCATTCTTCTTTAAAAATCTCTTTATAACTTCTAAAGTAAGCAGGAAAGGTAAGTACCCTCATCGGGGTTGTATGCAAACTCTCCAATGGAGTTTACAAATGAATAAACTCAATGTATTTTTGGTTTTGTTGAGTAACAGTTGTATTAACAGTTGCTGTTGCTTCTACAATTTTAACGACTGCTGTTGAAACTGTTGTTGCTGTTTCTGTAATTTAATTACTCAAGCTAGTAAATCTTCCATGTCCTGTATGGGTTCGAATATCTTGTCACCAAAAATGTAATGGCAAGAGTTGTGCACAAGGGTGTAAGAATAGCTTTATCCAAATAGATATTTGGATATGGTTATCTAGAATTACATTTTGCAGAATTAATGTTCACACAGAATGCACTCCGTACTACTCCAATATTAAACTAACACAGTAACCATTACAGACAATCAATGCTGTCAACCGTACTGCTGTCAAATGCTCATCAACTACTCGCTTTCAACTATCAATATTTCACACAGATTCTTTATTTTATTGAAATGCGTTAGTCCACTTTCAGTCATGCAGGAGTGGTCAGGATCCTTCCTAACATAGACATATATATATATATATATATATATATATATATATATATATATATATATA
>NC_069004.1:19947448-19948311 GCF_001194135.2 Octopus bimaculoides
AGAGAGAGAGAGAGAGAGAGAGAGAGAGAGAGAAAGAGAGAGAGATAACAGATTTTTAAAATTTCGTCTTTTTAGTGAGTGATTCACAATATAAACGACATTCTCTGTTTCTCCACAACTAATTTCCAAATTTGCTGAATCTGCTCTACTCATAGCGACATATAGCTGGTGGTGCTTGAACATGGGAGAGAGCAGAAGTTACCAGAGCAAAAATCCTAAGTGTTGACTGTAGACACTCTCCTTCACAAATAATCAGCTATTATTTTGTAAACAATGTTACAAAACTGTTCATGTTTTCCAAAGGAGAGATCTGACACTCACATCTCTGCGGGAGAAGATAGGACTCTCTATTACTTTTACAAAACTTACGTCTGGGTGCCAAATTTGCCTCAATTGATGGTATTACTCAGGTAATCCTAACTTAATCCCAAGCAAAGCCGGGCTATAGTGCTAGTATATATATATATATAGGCATGGCTGTGTGGTAATAAGCTTGCTTCCCAACCACATGGTTCCGAATTCAGTCCCACAGTGTGGAATCATGGGCAGACCAAAGCCTTGTGAGTGGATCTGGTAGGTGGAAACTGAAAGAAGCCCATCGTATATATGTATATATTTATGTGTATGTGTGTGTCTGGGTTTGTCCACCCACCGTCGCTTGACAACCGATGCTGGTGTGTTTATGTTCCTGTAACTTAGTGGTTTGGCAAAAGAGAACCAATAGAATAAGTACCAGGCTTATAAAGAATAAATCCTGGGGTTGATTTGTTCAACTAAAGGCGGTGCTCCAGCATAGCCACAGTCAAATGACTGAATCAAGTAAAAGAATAATATATATATATATATATATATATATATATATA
>NC_069004.1:19948493-19953525 GCF_001194135.2 Octopus bimaculoides
AAACCCCCTCAGGTAGATGGCCCTGCTCAATCTGTAGAAAAGGCATGGGTACAAACTCCATACTATGTACCCGATGTAAGCTGTGTACACATAAAAGGTGCAGCAATATCAAAGGAAGGTTAACCGGGAAGATAGTTTTTGTGTGTGGCAGATGTACAGGGGCAATGTATAGAAAACAGATTCCATCACCTGCAAGGAGGAAAAACTAGAAGTAGTTAACAACTTCCGCTACCTAGGTGCCCGAGTCAGTATTGGGGGTAGTTGCTCTGAGAGTGTAGTGGTGAGAATAAGAATAGCCTGGGCAATGTTCAAAGAATTCCTACCTCTGCTGGCAACAAAGGGCCTCTCACTCAGGATGAAATGTAGACTGTATGATGCATGTGTACGAACTGCCATGCTACATGGCAGTGAAACATGGGCCATGGACATGCATAGGCTTGAAAGAAATGAAGCTAGTATGATCCACTGGATGTGTAGTGTCAGTGTGCATACATGACACAGTGTAAGCACCTTGAGAGAAAAGTTGGATATAAGAAGTATCAAATGTGGTGTGCAAGAGAGATGACTGCACTGGTATGGTCATGTGCTGCGTATGGATGAGGACAGCTGTGTGAGGAAGTGCCACACCCTAACTCTGGGAGGAACCTGTGGAAGAGGTAGACCCAAGAAGACATGGGATGAAATAGTGAAACATGACCTTCAAACATTGGGCCTCACAGAGGCAATGACAGAAGACAGACACCTTTGGAGATATGCTGTAATTGAGAAGACCCAGCAACTAAAGTGAGATTGTAGTCATGGCTGATGCCAGTGTTGCATGTCCGGCCCATTTAAGGGTACTCTTGATGTGTTGGGCGATATGATATGCTTGAGAAGACCTGTTGAGTCAAGTAAAGCCAATATCGTAGTTGTGGCCAGTGCCCCCTGACTGGCTCCCATGCCGGTGGCGTGTAAAAAGCACTGTCCGAACATGATCGATGCCAGGCCCACCTGACTGGCTCCTGTGCTGGTGGCATGTAGAAAGCACCCACCACACTCTTGGAGTGATTGGCATTAGGAGTGGTATCCAGCTGTAGAAACATTGCCAGATCAGATTGGAGCCTGGTGTAGCTGCTGGCTCTCCAGACATCAGTCAAACCGTCCAACCCATGCCAGCATGGAAAACGGACATTAAACGATGATGATGATGAACAGTGGGGGTAGGTGCACTGAAAGTGTAGCTGCTAGAAAAAGAATAGCCTGGGCAAAGTTCAGAGAGCTCTCACCTCTGCTGGCGACAATGGGCCTCTCACTCAGAGCAAAAGGCAGACTGTATGACGCATGTGTACGAACAGCCACGCTACATGGCAGTAAAACATGGGCTGTGACTGCTGAGGACATGAGTAAGCTCGCAAGGAATGAAGCCAATAAGCACCACTGGATGAGTAATGTCAGTGTGCATACCTGACAGAGTGTAAGTATCTTGAGAGAAAAGTTGAACATAAGAAGCATCAATTATGTTGTGCAAGAGAGACGATTGCACTGGTATGGACATGTGGTGAGAATGGATGAGGATAGCTGTATGAAAAAGTGCCACACCCTAGCAGTTGAGGGAACCCATGGAAGAAGTAGGCCCAGGAAGACCTGGGATGAGGTGGTGAAGCACAACCTCCAAACATTAGGCCTCACCGAGACAATGACTTGTGACCGTGACCTTTGGAAATATGCTGTGCGTGAGAAGACCCAGCAAGCCAAGTGAGACCAAAATCCAAGGCCTCTGCCAGGGATGTAGCCAGCCCACTTACACGTAACATTCCTTCATTGGACACTAAACTCCGCTTGCGAAGACATGGTGAGGCAAGTGAAATCGAAATCGAACTAAATTTGTTGGAACACTAAACTCAGCTTGCGAAAATCTGTTGGGGCAAGTGAAAGCGAAATTGTGATGGCACCTGTACCAGTGGAGCACTAAGAGCACTGTCTGAGCGCGATCGTTGCCAGAGCAGCTGTCTGGCTTCTGTGCCAGTGGCACGTAAATAGCACCAGTGTGATCGTTACCAACGTCGCCTTCTTGGCACTTGTGCCAGTGGCACGTGACAAGACATTCGAGCGAGATCGTTGCCCCTATGCAGGTGACACGTAAAATACACAATTTCGAGTGTGGCCATTGCTAGTAAGACATTTGAGCGAGATTGTTGCCAGAGCCGATGGACTGGCTCCTATGCAGGTGGTACGTAAAATACACCATTTCAAGCGTGGCCATCGCCAGTACCGCCTGACTGGCCCTTGTGCCAGTGGTACGTAAAAGTACCCACTACACTCTCGGAGTGGTTGGCATTAGGAAGGGCATCCAGCTGTAGAAACTCTGCCAAATTAGATTGGAGCCTGGTGTTGCCTCTTGGTTCACCAGTTCTCAGTCAAATCATCCAACCCGTGCTAGCATGGAAAGCGGACGTTAAACAATGATGATGATGATGATGATGATGATATATATCAGGGACATGAAATAGACTGATACCAACATTTTCGTCTCCTGGCAAAATATGCATCTAATTCTTCAAAATTATGAAGGTTAATCTGATTACTATGCATAGAACTGCTGTAGTACACGTGCTGCATACATTTCTACCGCACTGTTTCTTTTATGTGCTATAAAGGCAGAAACAGATCTGCTGTCAACTCATTCCCGTGCCTGTGTTTTGCTCATTTTTTCTGTTTTACTACATAAAGGTTGCCAACTGCCTACCCTGAGTAATTACTGGCAGCATGTGCTTGATATATATATATATATATACATATATATATATATATGGAGTGGCTGTGTGGTAAGTATGAATAGCTTGCTTATCAACCACATGGTTCCGGGTTCAGTCCCAGTGCATGGCACCTTGGTCAAGTGTCTTCTATTATAGCCTCGGGCCAACAAAAGCCTTGTGAGTGGATTTGGTAGATGGTGTCTGTGTTTGTCCCCTCCACCATTGCTTGACAACCGATGTTAGTGTGTTTATGTCCCTGTAACTTAGAGGACTTTGGTCCCTGTCATTCATCGACTACCTCATCGATGAATGACAGGGACCTTCCCTATGTGGCTGGTGATTTCAATGGACATGTTGGACAACATTCAGGGGCTTCCATAGCGTACATGGAGGCTATGGTTTTGGTTCCCGCAACGAGGAGGGAACCAGACTGATGGAGTTCTGTGATGCAAATGACCTTATGGTCTGCAATACTAACTTCAGGAAGCCTGCCAGTCACCTAGTTACCTACCGTTCTGGCAGGCACACAAGCCAAATTGACTACATCCTCACCAGGAAAAGGAAAAGATGGCTGCTTAGAAATGCCAAAACATTCCCAGGCGAAGAATGTACCCCACAACATAGACTAGTAGTTAGTGACTTCAGGATCATGGCTAAGTGGTTGCCCAGAAGACGACCAGCATGGTGGAGAAGGGTCTGGAAGCTCAATGATCCTGTAAATGGACAGAGATTTAGAGACGTATTACTCGAAGCTTTTGACGAAATAGAGGGGGATATAGCATCACATGACGTGGAAGACAACTGGAGGTTTCTACGGAACAACCTGCTGAGGGCTACTGAGTAGATCTGTGGATGGTGCAAAGTCCCCTCTCGACCCAAGGTAATGTGGTGGTGGAACAATGTTGTTGACAGGGCATTTATGGAAAAGAAACAGGCTTGGAAGGACTGGAAGAATGGTGGTAACAGGGAATTGTATCTGACTGCCAAAAGGGAAGCTAGGAGACAGGTTTATTTAGCCAGTGGGGAAGCAGATAAGAAAAAATTTGCCAATGTTCTGCACCATAAGGACCAAAGACTTGAGGTATTTCGTGCTGCGAGACAGTATGTGAGAGAGGATCATGATGTCATAAGAGAGAAATGTGTTTGCATGGATGATGGCTCACTTGCATTAAACGAGGCTGCAAAGAGAGAGGTATGGAGACGCCACTATGAAAGGTGGCTAAATAAAGAGAATGAATGAGAGAAAGAGAGCCTGCCGAATGCCGACCCAACAGAGGGACCGGATATCTGAATTGACAGTGCCTTGGTAGATAAAGCAATTAAGGGTATGAAGACAGGGAAAGCCCCCAGTGCATCAGGAATCACTGCAGAGATGCTCAAAATATCTTGCAGTATAGGCTATAGCCTAGTCACCTGTATTGTTAACTAGGTGATACATGAAGGAGTCATACCCACTGGTGTAGCAGCACCATAGTCAACTGCTACAAACGTAAAGGTGACACATTAGATACAATTAATTACAGAAGTATCAAGCTGTTGGATCAGGTAATGAAAGTCATGGAGAGGGTCATAGCCCAACTAATTAGGGCGAGGGTCAGTCTAGATGAGATGCAGTTTGGGTTTGTGCCAGGGAAAAACACCACTGATGCTATATTTCTGGTAAGACAGCTGCATGAGAAATAGCTAGCCAAAGATTAGCCCCTGTACCTGGCTTTCGTTGACATGGAGAAAGCCTTTGACAGGGTCCTCCGATCCCTTATCTGGTGGTCAATGAGGAAACTACGGATAGATGACTGGTTAGTGAGAGCTGTGCAAGCCATGTACAGGGATGCTGTCAGTAAGGTGAGGGTTGGCAACGAATACAGTGAAGAATTCCGGGTAGAGGTAGGGGTCCACCAAGGTTCAGTCTTCAGTCCCCACCTATTTATCATAGTCCTCCAGGCAATAACAGAGGAATTCAAGACAAGATGTCCCTGGGAGCTCCTCTAAGCTGATGACCTTGCTGTTATTGCTGAGTCACTATCAGAACTAGAGGAGAAGTTTCAGGTGTGGGAGCAAGGATTAGAATTGAAGGGCCTTAGAGTCAACCTAGTTAAAACCAAAGTCTTATTACACCAATTAAATATGTACTAATTTTATCTTCATTATTATTTTAAACTTAAACTTCGTTCAACTTGTATTTAAAACAATGATAATTTAAAACAATGATAATTTATGTAAGATGTTTTTTGTATATAATATACATGTTATTATAATGGATGAAGGGATGATTATTGAATGGTTATTATTTTGATATT
>NC_069004.1:19953658-19955450 GCF_001194135.2 Octopus bimaculoides
ATTTTTGAATAGAACTTATTTTCGATAATTTCAATTGATTTTAATCGATTTAAATTTCTTTTCTATTTGAAAATTGGTTATGAAACACGTGTAATCTTTTTATTATATTTATCTTATGATATTTACTTTACTTTATATTATACTCATTTATTGTGCTTTTAATTATTAATTTTTCTATATGTGATAGTGGATTTTCAACGATGAGTCCTTGAAAATTGGTTATTTTCCCTAAAACTATATATTTTATATATACTTTATCAATAAGGCTCAATTTAATTTTAATTTTTTATAAATTGATTTTAATTGAGTTTTTTACCTGTAATTTTGGATTTTGTCCCTAATATTATTATATATATATATATATATAGATATGCTTTTGGTGCAAATGGTTTTCTTATACGACGCCGTATCTTACAATCCTGTAAATAATAATAATAATGGTATTTTTATATAACATTAACGTTTATGGCATTCACTGTGCAATGACTAAGGAAAATAGTCTAATAATGAGGCATATAAGCACTTGACAGAAAAAAGGCTTTCCTATCCGTGTGTGAAGGTACCACAATTATTCATGTTAACAAAGGGATGTGGGTTTGCGTCCCATGCAGATGGGAAAGCCTTCTTTTTTCTGTCGAGGGCTTATATGATCCATTATTCGACTATTTTCGTTAGTCATTGCACGGTGAACGGCATGAGCTTTAAGCTTATATAAAAATACCATTATTATTATCTACAGGATTGTAAAATACGGCACTGTATAATAAAGCCATTCGCACCGAAAGCATATATATATATATATATATATATATATATATATATGCTTACTATAGCCTCAGGATGAACAAAATCTTGAGTGGATTTCTTACTCGGAAACTGAAAGAAGACTGTCGTATATATGTGTATATTTGTATATGTGTGTGCCTGTATCTTGGGTTTGTACCCCTACCATTGCTTGACAACTGATGTTGCTGTGTTTACATTCCCGTAACTTAGCGGTTTGGTAAAAGACACTAACACAATGAGTACTAGGCTTACAAAGAATAAATTCTGTGGTTGATTCCTTCGACCAACGGCGGTGATGCACCATGGCCGCAGTCACATGACAGAAACAAGTAAAGCAATACAATCTATGCCATTTTCATCCCGAGCAAGGCCGGGTATCTCTGCTAGTGTATATATAAAGACGAATATATAAACAACAAGCAGGTGTATTAGTTTGACACTCAGGAAGGTGAGAAAGTCCTTTATGTTTCGAGCCTATGTTCTTCAACAGAAAAGAGCACAAGGAAATAAACAGAGAGAGAGAATAAAAAACTTTTGGAGTTAGCAGTCAATCATGGTAACTGGTTGGACAAAGGTAGTTAGACAGGAGAGCTAGGAAGAAGGGGAGGTAATAAAGTAGTGGTAATCCCAAAATGAAGGTGTGCATGCATATGCAAGAGTGTGTAAGTGTGTGCATGTGGATAGGGGCTGGTGGCATTGACATGTGGATGTGTGCGTCTGTAATGTGTGGGTGTGTGGATGATGGTGTGGGTGCTGGGAAGTGGTTATTGCTAGTGTGTGCGGAGTGTTGTGGGGTAGTGTGATGTGGTATGGTGGTGTGGCAGTGTTGAAGAAGAACAAAATACAAAAAAATGAACCAGTTCTCTGAGAAGATAGTACATATGTATCTAGCATGCAAAATACAAACCATAGAAGGAAATGTACTTGCTACCCATGAAACAAAACTCCGTTGGTGGGAAACTCAGACTTTCCCAGTAGGTAGTCTAGTATATATATATATATATAT
>NC_069004.1:19955521-19957359 GCF_001194135.2 Octopus bimaculoides
ATATATGATGGCTGTCCACTCATGACCGAGGAAAACTAACTTATATTTTGCATTTGCAGGTCCTTAACCTGCTTCCTCCATCTGTGGTGATGATAGGCATTGGTCTTGCAGTCAGTCTCCTGCATATCACAAGCCTTTAGTGAGGACTTGACACAGTCCTTACCTCGCAGCTATGGTTTCTGCTGGGGCCTCTTTCCGTTCACACGTTCCCCATATAGCATCTGCTTAAGGATCCTGCTATCCTTCATTCTAATAAGGTGTCCAGTCCAACATACCGGTGCTTGTGCACCATCGCTTCAATACTGTGTACCGTGCATGTGTACTAACATCGCTCCTTTACTCATGTAAGGCATGGACCCTTTACAAACGTCATATAAGGGTCCTTGAACACGTTCATCAGAGAAGTCTCAGACATATTCTGAATGTTGGCTGGACCTTAAAAACTCCAGACACACAGGTCCTGAGGACAGCTCATATATATATATATATATATATGTATACATAGAACCTCCTCTAATACTTCCTCTGTTGTGGCAAGACACCAACTTCTGTCTCTCTGTCTCTTTGTCACGCTCTAACCTTTCATCTTCTGACACAAGTTCCTCTCCTCAAATGTCCTGTCCCTCTCATAATTCCTTGTCTTTTGAGGTACTTGGTTACCCTGTCAGTGCTGGTGTCACGTTAAAAGCATCCAGTCCACACTGTAATGTGGCTGGTGTTTGGAAGGGCATTCAGCTGTAAAAATCATGCCAAAATTAACTTCGCCTGTGTGAGCACTTTGTAAAAAGCACTGAGTCCACTCTGCAGAGTGGTTGGTGTTAGGAAGGGCATCCAACAATAAAATCCAGGCCAAAACAGACATAGTAGCCAAGGGTAGTTTTTATACCTAGCTGGCTCCTGTCAACCGTCCTACCTATGCATGCATGGAAGACAGATGTTAAATGATGATGATGATGATGATGACATTGTCCATACACATGTCCTCTAACTGTATGTATCCTTATTGTATCTGTAATAATATTTTTTTCTTTTTTCTCTCTGTGTAAGCATATAATGTTCTATGATCTTCCACCTGATATCATATGGGATCCTTGATCTTTGAGGTGCCACATATGGCTGGCCAGGGACGCGACAAAAATAGAACATCCACGTCCATATATTAATGGGCATGGCCATTGCAAAATCTGCATTGTGAAAAGAACCAAAATTCTTAAAGACTATGCTAAGCCTGGCGCATTAAATAATCATAAAGAAATTTTTTCAAAATGTGTTTATTTCAAGTGTTACCTACTGGAAAACTGATTCTATTCATTTGCTGGTTAGGCTATTGCAAGACTGTAAAGGTTTTTTATCCTCTGGTCCGTTCAGAGGAGATAACCCGTCCTCATTAACGTTTTTATAGGTTAGCCATTAAACTTCATTATCCTAGCATTTCCTCATGTCTGTGAGGTAGAAAGTAAAATTTTGTCTTTGTATAGATGAGCTGATGAGCTGTCCACAAGGCTGTAGTTTTTATGGATATGAAACTATTGATCACTCTATGACAGGAATTTAATTTTTTGCTTCAATACTGCTCTATTCCTCAGAGTATGCTTCTTTTTCTGATATATGTTTTATTGACAATATATATATATATATTCTTTTACTTGTTTCAGTCATTTGACTGCAGCCATGCTGAAGCAACACCTTCAAGGCTTTTAGTCAAACAAATGACCCAGGACTTATTTCTTAAACCTAGTACTTATTGTATCGCTTCTTTTGCCGAACTGCTAAGTTACGGAGATGTAAACACACCAATACTGGTTGTCAAATGGTGGTGGTGGTGGTGGGGAACAAGC
>NC_069004.1:19957553-19959028 GCF_001194135.2 Octopus bimaculoides
TATATATATATATATATATATATATATGAATATATATACATCACTAGATACATTAAGCAAACCCAGTGAATTTCTGTCTCTTTCATTGGATCCTCACTTTATTTTTTCTTGCTGATATTATGTCTAAAATCTCGATTTTTTCCATGCTATATGCTAAATAGTAGCTTTCACTTTGTTTGAATATTCTATACGGCCTTTATCTAGGGAATGGGGCAGCCATGCTGTTGGTCATTCACAGTGTGCCTGCCAAACCCACCCTCTCCACCTGTACCTGAAGTCTTTCTAGAAGCTCTGTCATAAACCTATACAGAATGCTATCTCCCTCACTTCCACTGTTGCTATCTCCTGATAAACATGGCAAGTGTGAAGTGAATAAAATGATAAAGTAGAGGCAGTTTGAAATCTATTTGAACTTATATGATATGTCTGGGAAATATACATGCGAGCTTCCTTTTCAGATGCAGAATGTTGTCCCCTGTCCCTGTGTCTCCCTGGTCCACACTTTGCACACCCTTAGAGTTGGCACATTCAATGTTGGCATAGGTAGGTCTGGTGAGATTGTTGAGATACTTGAATGGAAGTGTGTAGATGTGTGTTGCATCCAAGAAGTAAGGTTGAGAGGAGGTTCTGCTAGGTTCCTCACAGGCAAAGATATAAAATCTTCTGGGTAGGGAACAGTAATGGGGTTATGGGTATGGGCACATTTCTTGCTGAGAAATGGGTTGATAAGGTTTTCAAGGTAGTCAGAGTGTGTGATAGAATATACACGCTTAGACTAGTGTTGCAAAGTGGAACAGCAACCATTATCTCGGATTATGCCCCTTGGCCAGCACTACCTGATGAACAGAAAGACTGAATTTATGACACCATTTTGTAGACTACCTCATCAGAAAATGACAGGACCTTCTTTTTGTGTCTGGCAACTTCAATGGACAAGGTCAGGGTGGCTTTCATGATGTGTATGGTGGTAACAGATTTGGTACTCATAATGAGGAGGGGACCAGGCTGCTGGAGTTTTGTGATGCAAATGATTTTATGATCTGCAATATTAACTTGAGGAAACCTGCCAGTCATCTGTTCACTCATCAGACTGGTGGGCACACTAATCAGATTGACTACATTCTAGCCAGAAAACAGGAAAGGTGACTGCTTATAAATGCCAAAACTTTCCCAAGTGAAGAATGCATCCCTCATCATAGGCTGGTTGTTAGTGACTTCAGGATCAAGGCTGCCTAGAAGACAACCAGTGTGAAAAAGAAAGGTCTGGAAGCTTAAGGACCCTCTGAATGATCAGAGATTTAGAGACATATTACTTGAAGCATTTGACAAAAAGAAGAACAACCGGATATTCTTATGGGACAACATGGTGGTGGAACAGTGCAGTTAACAGGGCCATTAGAGAAAAGAAACAGGTCTGGAAGTGTATTGGTAGCAGGAGACTGTATCAGATAGCTCGAAGAGAGGCTATATATATA
>NC_069004.1:19959296-19963712 GCF_001194135.2 Octopus bimaculoides
GTGAAACTCAGAGTAACGGTTTTTTTGTTATATTTCTGCTGCTTTTAAATAAAGTATATATATATATATATATATATATATATACGATGGGCTTCTTTCAGTTTCCATTTACCAAATCTACTCACAAGGCTTTGGTCAGCCTGTGGCTATAGTAGAAGACACTTATCCAAGGTTCCACACAGTGGGACAGCACTCGGAACCATGCAGTTGGGAAGCAAGCTTCTTCCCACACAGCCATGCCCGAAATGTATACACAGATGTGATAGAAGTAAATAGTCACCCCACAGAACATTGTTTTATGCTTATTCTAACTTGTAAAGGTTTATATTTTTAATAAATTGACATTTTTATGTTTCAGGTTCTGTATGTAACTGTTTAATCATGCCATGTACAAAAGAAGCCTTGGAACTGTCTGAATTTCAAAGAGGCCGTATTGTGGGTCATTCTGAAGGTGGACATAGCGTAAAATTGCAGAAAACCTTGGGATCCTGCTTTCTACAGTTAATAGAGTGATTGTGCAAGTCACCAGAGAGGGGAAGGAGTTCACATCACTTCACCCAGATCAACCAGGGCCCTCTGACAGGACCCTTCTATTTGTTAAGAGATGTGTGGAGGATAATCATTGTTGCAAGGTCTCTGACATATCAGAACAAGTTGATGTCAGTCCCAGAACAGCTGTCAGGTATTTCCACAAACTTGATTACTATGGCAGAGTAGCAAGAAGGAAGCTACTTCTTCAACCAGCCAATATCAAGCAGAGAACAGATTGGGCCAGTAAAATGGTGGAGATGCCACTAGCATTTTGAGGCACTGTCATATTCTCTGATGAGTCCAGATTTGCTGTATTTCCTGATAGTGGTTGAGTGTGGGTCTGGAGACTGTGATCAAGAATTTGATGTGAAAAGATTGAAGCAAACAATGAAATGTGGCAGCTATTCTGTGATGGTCTGGGGAGCAATTTAGAACAATGGTTGATCAGAGCTGGTGGAGTGTGAGGGAAGCATAAACTCAGATAAATATGTGTCCATATTGTAGAAAGGACTCCTTCCAATCTTCTCCAGTGGTGAAATGATTAAGAAGATTCTTTATTTATGGAAGATGGGGATCCTTGTCACACAGCTAAAATGACCCAAAATTTGTTGGATGAGAATGACATTAAAAAGTTTCCATGGCCAAGCCACGGAAACAGTCACAAGATATGAACCCTATTGAACACCTCTGGGACATAATGGACAGGACACTTCATAAAAAGAACAAGAAAGCATCTTCAAAGCCAGATCATTTTAGATAACTGCATGAAACTTGGCAAGAAATTCCACAAGAGAATATTTGTCATCTGATCAGTAACATGCTTAATAGGATTCTTGCATTGAAAAATGCAAAGGGCATGTCAACTAAATATCAAATATTCCCATTATAACAATTAATAAATAAATTGAATGTATAATTTCAGATTTAAATCAATTTTAATGATTATAAGACTATCATGTCTGTGTATATGTATGTGTGTATGTATATATATGTATGTTGTGTGTATGAGCATGTGTGTGTGTGTGGATAAATGTTTATATCTAACTCTGTCTTCCATTCTCTAGACAACTTGATTTAATTTTATTCTTTCCCCCTAATTAGCTGTACTACTCCTGATTACTAACTATATATTGTTGCTATTATGTTAAACTGTCATATGTCGAAATTTGGCCAAATGTGTTCTTTTCAATATTTATTTTTGCTTGCAATGGCTGGTTCTTTTGGTCAAACTATCGTATCTTCAGATGTCAAAAATTGTCCAAAGTGTAGTACAACAGTTTTGCTATGGAATGGTGAAACAATTTTGGTGAAGTGTTTATATCATTGCTATTATGCAAAAGTGTTGTAAGTCCAAAACATTGCTTTTTCAGAAAACAAAAAAATTGTTTCACCATTCCATAGCAAAACTGTTGTACTACACTTTGGACAATTTTTGACATCTGGGTTTTTATCGGGGTGACTCAACCCAATAGGTATGTGCTTTGATTGCTCAAATAGACATGCCATTAAAATCCCAGTGGGAATGGGAGTTGAAGTTGTGATATTGCGACTGCTTTATCCAAAGCAGCTAGAAGTGGCAAAAATAGGGATATAGACAACATAGTAATGATGTCAGAAAATGAAATCAGCAGAGCCACAGATGCATCTAAATCTAATAAATGTTCGTGCAGAGAAAAAACAAAATGCCCATTGATGAACCTTTGTATGAGTACCAATGTTATATATAAGTACACCATACACACATTGGTGCAACGGCTGATTCTTCCAAGAACTGATATCAAAACCATATCACCAGCTTCAATAATATCGGTAAAAGGCATTCAACATCTTTGGCTGATTGTGTGTGGCAACTTAAGGAGGATAAGATTAAATATGATCTCACTTAGTCCATAATAAGACATGCACAACCATACAATTTCCCTTCCAGGAGATGCAGACTGTGCTCTGAGGAATACCTGTCCATTTTGTGGATCAATGAGGAGTTCATTAATAGAATTTCTGAAAGATTATCAAGATGCTTGCATGCTACTAAATGCGCAATACAGTGGGCATGAATTAGAGTAATTGTTGACTAAATTAATAACCACACATTCCCTAAATGTATGGATGAATAACCGTAACCACCCCATTCTTAAAAATACAATGCCACACTAGTTGCCAATATAACTTGGATATTTCTTGGCCACTGTTTACTGCTTAAAGTGAGAAAAATACCAACTTGAATCTCTCAATAAGTATTGTTCACCATGAGATGAAAACGCAAAAAAAACCTACACCTGTCTACACTGATGATCCTAACCCTGACACTGATGCTTTATACACACTATTGGTTGTTTCATTAGTCACTTAAAAAATACATATCTACCATGTCTGTATTTATGTCTGTATTTATCACTGTACAACTGCTATAAGTATACCAGCCAGACCCAGTGAACCACACAACAGAATTTTGACACCTCACCAAGCAGAGTCATAGGCAATGACTTTGCTATTATCAAATTAATTTTGTGTGCAAGCATATGAGTGCCAAACCACATGTGTGTGCATGCTTTTATGTGCATGTGCGTTTGTACAAGCAAGTGTACATGCATGAGACCACATAGATGCGGGCGTTTATACATCCATATCTACTAATGGTTACATCTAATACTTTTTTCGCTGTATTGTGTGTTTGTTTCTTTTTGTATCTGATATTTGTTATGGATCTTCTATAACAGAGTTTATTTTAATGAGATATCACTTGAAATCACCTGAGGAAGCACATTTACACTGATGGATACACCTAAACCAGATGTTCAGTATCCCACTCATGAGGGATCAATGCTAGATGAGTCAAAACAAGTGTAGTGATCAATAAAGATTCTTGTAGCTGTCTCTCTCATTAATAAAATACCCAACGAACACTAAGCAAGTGAACAGGTTTTACCAGCAAACTACCATGTGTATACCATACAAGTTTTTAACTATACACACACACACATATACATACATACATATATATATATATATATATATATAAACACATACATATGTATGTATATTTTTATATATATATGTACACACACACACACACACACATATATATATATATATATACAAGGGAATACCCAAAAGAAATTGGAATTTTGCAATATTATTTTATTTACTTAGTTTTATATGTTTATACTATTACCACCTTCAAAGTATTCTTCAATTGAAGCAATGCTTAGATCCACATATGTTTCCATGGTTCAAAGTGATGCCTTTTAACACCTCCATCATTTTTTCTTCACCTCTTCCACAACGTTTTCTTTTAAGGACTTTTTTCATTCAGAGGAACAAAAAAAAAAATCACAGGCAGCAAGAACAGGGAGGATGGGTAAGCAGGATCATGCCATTTTTGGTCAAAAACTGTCTCACTCATGGCAGTGTGTGCAGGTGCATTGTTGTGATGAAACCACCACTCTCTACTTTGCCACAGGTTGGAGGTGTTTTCATCTCACCACATCTTGGAAATGCTTCAGAACTACACCACCTGCCTTCATGTTTTTGTTCTTTTGTGAATCCCCCCTATATATATATATCTGTTAAAGTCTGTCATACCGGCCATGACGAAGGGAAATAGCCCTGAAACTCGAGTCACCTTTATATATTTATATTTATATATTTATATATTTGATCCTTTATATTGAACACTCAATATTTCATCTACATTCAATACTTTCTTTCATGGTGCCATCCATTTTTATTTTATTTTATTTTATATTATATATTTTATATTATATTATATATTGTATATTCCATATTCTATACCCCACATTGGTTCTGCAGGAATATAAATAAAACATAAAAAACAGACAGTGTTGGAAGTCTTTTAAACAAAATAATATATTCCTCTATACACAA
>NC_069004.1:19964580-19966927 GCF_001194135.2 Octopus bimaculoides
ATATATATATATATATATATATATACACATACACACAGTGGTGGACTGGGTCTAAAAATATTGGTTGCCAGGACACTAAAGGGGCCCACCCGCAACTACAAGGGAGCCCAATCACAACTACAACGCCATTGTTTAATTTTTTTCTTTTGTTAAAAGTATTCTTTTCAACTGTGTAGAAACACAGCCAGGCTGAAATAATGCATTTTTCCAGGAGTGAATAAAAAAAATCCTCAAACTTGAGGGTATGGGCCCCTTAGATACTAACATGGATCTCCATATATAGATTCTAATGGTGCAGGGGTCTACTTGCCATTGGGCAAGCTGGCCAGTCCGCCACTACATACACACACACACACATGTATGTATGTATGTATGTATGTATGTATATACATATAGTTGAAATTTACAGAAAAACAAGAGACAGGTGTACACACACATATATATGCATACACACACACACACATATATATATATACACATACATATTTATTTTGGTCTCTTATATGTAAATACATACATATATATATATATATATATATTGATTTATGTATATATTAACATTATCTCGGTTGAAAAAACTTCAATAATGAAAATATGTTAATAGTTACCAGGGTAGCAAAAACCACAAAAACTGGGATATCATACCCGGTTAATAGGTAGGAATACCAAGTTAAAGTGATGTATTTTGAGTAGATATGAAGAATAATAAATGGAGCAAAATGCATATAATCAATAAGTTCCTTTAATTCCTACATATGTTTCAAAATATATGTGCACTCTACTTCAAAGAAGCAAGAGGTTCTGGAATTGCACATAAATTCATCTTCAGGGAACCAACATACAAAAAGCAAGACAAGCACTAAATGCTAAGGTTGCGTACGTGTTATAACATTATATAGTTAAGTAAATGATCGTTTAAGCAAGAACGCTGGTTTACAGGGATCTATTAAGGGAGAAAGGCTATGAACGCTATGCTAAAAGTTTAAATTAGAGGAAGGGAAAATGGATCGGAGTTAAATCAGGAAATCTATAGTTCAAAAAGGCCAAACTAAAAACCAGAAAAGGAGGAAGGGAGAGAATCCAATGAATTATTATATTTTATAACTCCGTATGTAAACAAACTGAGGCAAAATTAAGCGGAGAATGTAAATATAATAAATAAAATTAAATTAAACACCCATAGTATTGTATCATATTAATATACAGTTATTAACCTAAATAAATGGTGATGTAATGTACAAAACTATCATGTGATGAAATAATAAAAATAATAAACATGCTCACAAGAAATAGATTTAAAAAAATGTAAGTGAAGTTACCCAGCGAATGCAGCTTTACTGGGAAAGATTTGCTGAACCAAGGCAAGGGAAAAGTAAAAACAACTGGCGTTGGAGTCTGATGTAATTATTATTTAAGATATTTTAATGATATTATTCCTGTTATTGTTATAATAAATATAAAAAAATAAATTAAAAATAATGATAATTACTATTATTGCCAAGGAAAAAGGTAAATACTAAGCTGGGTGATTGTACCTACCACTTATAAAGTGGACGTCTACTAGAGAGAACGTCATAGTGAAAAAATAAAAATAATGATAACTAAAATAAGTAAGAAGGATGAAACTAACGATAAGAACTGAGGGAGTGTTTCCGCCAATGCTGGCATCGATATGCTCTCTGCGTAATCTGGTTTACTAGATAATTCTTGGAGAACAGAATGTGGAAAAGTTCCAAGTTACAAAGAGGACAAAAATCCTTACCTTTGTATCGAGGTAGCCAGTATTGACCATTCCAAAGAGAATTGTTTATTACAATCTTTAAGTTTTCCGATTAATTTACTCAGACCAGTACTATTAACTTTATTCCTATCCCTAAAAGAAGAATAATGGTTGGAAATTCTCATGGAGACCTGTGTCGAGGAGCTACCTACATAACACGAGATGTCTGTATTAGTCATTACCTTACATTGATAAACCACATTCTTGGTCCTGGCATTTGCACTTAAAAACTTAATTCTATTTGAATTAGATTCCGAGATACTAATCTTATTGTTGTTACAGTGATTGTTATACTTGCTAGTGTTGCAAGGTCATTTACTTAACTATATAATGTTATAACATGTACGCAACCTTAGCATTTAGCGCTTGTCTTGCTTTTTGTATGTTGGTTCCCTGAAGATGAATTTATGTACAATTCCAGAACCTCTTACTTCTTTGGAGTAAGATGCACATATATTTTGAAACATATGTAGGAATTAAAGGAACTTATTGATTATATGCATTTTGCTCCATTTATTTTTATTCTACACACACACACACACACACACACACACACACACACACACA
>NC_069004.1:19974367-19994546 GCF_001194135.2 Octopus bimaculoides
ATATATATATATATATATATATATATATATATATATATGCTATATATGTGTGTGTGTGTGTGTGTGTGTACATGGGAATTACTAAAGTAATTATTTTGAAATGTTGAATGACAACACTGCAGCTTTTATTTCTTTCTTAGAAACCAGCTCCCTCCTTCTAGGAAGAAGTCTAACAAATAAGAAAAAAGTGAACACGCACACACACACGCACAAGCATTTAAAGGAGAAGAGAGGAGTTGAGGAAAAGAAATTCACACACATATACATACTGTATATGATTAATGAATCAAAGGACATTTGGTATGTATATATGTCATATGCACTTAGGAGGCTAGAAAAACAAAGTGCACACTTATGCTAACAAATTAACTCAAGTTAATTGAAGTGCACTTCCTCCCATTCTCCAAATTACAATATCATCACATACATGCCATTCCATCCATTCAAATCAATAATCCAGAGGATGAGTAGGCTCCTAAGTGATTGTTTAACCAGCCAGAAATAGCAGTCAAATTTACCTTAAATTGTAGTCTTTTCACTAAGAAAAGATAAAAACAGTGGATAATGCAGCAGTAGATACACTATAGATGAGAGAAAAAGGTAAAAATTGGAATTGATTTGACCTTTGATCAAAGCTCAACTCAATAAAGACTGATCTGGGTTTAAACAACAATAACAACTACAATCAGTAACAATAGCAAGCTCCCTCCCATCATAGCCAACAGGATGGAGTTTGCTAAAACATTTCCTACCAATCATCTTAGAAAAGGATGGACCTATTACCTATGTAGTACTTGATAGTCTATGTTATATCAATGAATACGGTAGTCATGGGTGGATGATTTTGATCAAGAATAACCTCAATCAGGGTTAACCTGGAGCTTAAACAACAACAATAGTAATCATAACGTTCATTGCCATTCTCTTCTAACCTTTCTAGAATCTAAACTACTGGAGTAAACAGGGGTCACTATCTGAGTCAATGAGGGGAAGGAAATTTCTACATGGATATTTGACCTGTTAGAAATTGCACTGAAACTTACTCAACACCTTAAAAAAAAAAGAGAAAGTGATTTTAGATAATGTTATCCTAGATACATTTGGCCAATAGGAAAAGATGTAATGGTTACAGAATGAGCAAATTTTAGCCCCAGGTTTGACCTGGAGCTAAACATCAACAAACTACTACTAACGTTTCTCCATAACCAGCACCAGCACCAACCCTACCAATACTATCATATATAATACCAATTTCATCATTGTCATCATCATCATCATCATCATCACCACCACCACCTTCTGACTGAAGAGTTAATTTTTATTCCATGTACAGTATATACCACAAAATAGGTTGTTCAGCTTATAATTATTTCTGTTGTGTTGCCTGTTAATTTAATGTCAATCAGATCATTAAGTTGAAGTGTCATTAACAAAAGAAAAGAAAAGAAGAAAGAAAGAGGATAAAGAACATGCATCTTTGTGTGATGCATGTTGAAACACGTATTATCTAACAGTAGTTTTAATGTAAGCATAACTGACTCAATATAAAATCACAGACACTTTAACATAAATACACTAGAAGATGGAGAATAGAGATGTATTTAGAAGTAACAACTAAGTTCCAGGTTCAATACTAATATATGGATCATTGGGTCTCAGTGTGACCAATGCCTTGCGAGTGAAATCTGGTACACAGAAACTTTGAGAAAACCCATGATACAGCTTAGTTACCTGTATAGTTAATCAGGTTATTCAGGAAGGCACCATCCCCAACGATGGGTGTAGTAGTATTATAGTTAGCTGCTACAAGGGTAAAGGTGATGCCTTAGGTAGAAACAACTACAGAGGTATTAAACTGTTATACCAAGCCGTGAAAGTTACTGAGAGAATTATAGCTCAATTGATTAGAAATAGAATTAAAGTAGATGAGATGCAGTTTGGTTTTGTACCTGGGAAGAGTACCACAGATGCCATCTTCCTAGTGAGACAGCTGCAGGAAAAGTATTTGGCCAAAAGTAAGCCATTGTACTTAGCCTTTGTCGACCTGGAGAAAGCTTTCAACGGAGTTCCCCACTCTGTTATATAGTGGTCTCTAAGGAAGTTACGAGTAGAGGAGTGGCTTATTATAGCTGCACAAGCCATATACAGTGGTGCTGTCAGTAAGGTGAGAGTCGGCCACGAATACAATGATGAATTTAGCATACAAGTAGGGTTTCACCAAGGCTCAGTTCTCAGCCAACTCTTATTCATTATAGTCCTGCAGGCCATAACAGAGGAATTCAAAACTGGATGTCGGTGGGAACTGCTATATTGTTATTATATTTATCCTACATTATATCAGTGATGCAACCCCCAAAAACTAACTCACTAGTCAGTATCATTAGAAAGTAGCCGGTATAATGAAATAGGAGCTTTATTTGCATATCCCTAAGGTTACCTTAAACAAATTTAAAAGATACACACACCAGGCTTCTTTCAGTTTCCATCTACCAAATCCACTCACAAAGCTAAATATATTTTGAATTAATCAGAAACAAAAGTCATTTTGGTGTTTATGATTGTTAAAATAAGAAATGAAGTAACAGTTTATACAGATTAGGAGGTAAACATGTAGTGATTGAAGTACTTACTCAGTTTTAGCTTTTGACTTTATGTCTTTTTTTACCCAAGAAAGAATTCTTAAAAACCAATTAAACATTACAGCTACCATTTCCCTTTCCACCACTAGATGTCATAGGGGCCAGTAGGCAGAAGGCCAACAGGTTGGCTGTGGAGGCAGCAGAGGTTGCCTGAAGATGGTTAGGATCAGAAGGTGGAAGCTCTGGAAGGGACAATGCTACTTGTGATAATGCTAACTGGACACAACAGGGGCTTGATCAACCTCCAGTTGGGCTGCCAGGGTGAGTATGTCTGATGTTGAAAGACTAAAAACACCTAATAACCCCCAGAAACATCACTGATGATGCATCCAGATGCATAGGATTATGTATGTAAAAAAATAGGTCTAAATATTTATTAGCTTGAGATATATTTATATCTGCTAATACTTACCATTTATTATGACTGAAACTATTTCTAAACTGTGAGTTTATCTCTTATCTACTAGGTTGTCATCTTCATATGTCATATACTTTTGCAGTGCATTGATGACATTACAACAAAAGTTTTCTTGATTAAGCATTGAGTTCTCCCATCAGATGACGCCATAGCATTACTTCATTCTGATTTTCTCATAGTGTTTTCTTGGCAGAGATATTGGGGTGGTATACTTTCCCCAATTGGATAGCCATTGGCCCACAAGGTCTACTAGATCACTGATGCATAATAATCTAAAAAATTACAACCTTCTCAGGCAAACTTGTATACTTAGTGAATAAGTGCAATGCTGCACTCAGTTTATAGATAGAGGTTCCGAGTTCAAATCTAGTCACATTGAAGAATAAAACAACTAGTGATGACTGAAGGGGAAACCAATCAAAATGTTGTATAGAGGTAACTATTGGAAACAAAAATTGATTTAGTAAACCTTTTAGTGAAACTTTTTGTCAGTAATAACTGTGACAGTTTCTGTTGTTACATTTTGTTATAACTAATTGTTTATTTGTCTATTTTCAGAAAATATGATCATTCAATAACAGAGAGCTGAGAGATGACTGAACAGGTATCATCACAGTATCTTAATAATGGCATGAAAGATGGTCACATAGCACTTCAGGAACAGCCAATATTACAACCAGCTAGCACTACAAAGCCAGACAGTGATGTGGAAGCTCGAGTTAATCAGTTCATGCAAACTACAGGGCGAAGTTTACAAGGGCAGTATTGGCGCCGGAGTGCATTTGAACTTTCTAAATGGCTTACAGCTCAAATACAATATGAACGTCAAGGTTGGCAGTTGAAACTGCAAACAGCATTAAAAGAGATAGAAAGCTATCGAAAAGAAGCTTTAATTGCTGATAAAATATTAACAGATAGCTTACAAGCTTTACTGAATTGTCTGGAGACATGTTCTATAAATTACACTAAAAAAGTAATCTCTGTAAATAAGAAGAAAAATATTTTTATAGAATATGTAGATTTGTTGACTGAGTTATTGCAATTTTTAATTCAAGAACGCCTGCAGTGTCTTTGTCTAATGGAGAGGAAACCTGATATAAAAGTGAACCTTGTAGAATGCATACATCAATTTTTAGAAAGTGAACTTAAATCAGCCAAACAAGTACGGTCTCAAGCAATAAAACAAGAACAGGAATTACGTTCAATAATAACTGAACTTAAGAAAGATAAAGAGAATTTTCAAAAGATGGCTCTTTATTCAAGCTGGATTACAACTAATAAGATACAGAAGGATTCTAACACTGTCAAAAAGTATAAAAAATATTCAGTTGAACCAACAATAAATTTGATTTTATCAAACACCAGCAGCAACAACAATGGTAGAGTAAGAAGCAAGCAGCAGGCAAATAGATCCCAAATAACAGAACATAACAGTTCCATTAACAATGTCACTTCTGATCTTTTAAAAGAAATAGAAGCTCAAGAATCACTGACATGTCTAAGTAATATGCAAACTGATAAAAATGGAAAGACATTTACTGTAAGCAATCAAATAAATCTGAATGAAATCACCATAAAACCTAACAAAATTGCTCATTGTGAATATAGAACAGTGAGAGAGGGTTGTGACCCAACTGAAGAGCCAGTTGGTAATGTTATGAAAGCTCAATACAATCTACCCCCTATTAAAGTTTGGCCACGACAAATAAGGGTTAGAAGATTATCAACCTGAAACAGCAAAAAAAAAAAAAATGTTTATTTAAAGGTAACATATCTTTATATTTATAATTGTTTGAGCTAGTTTCCTTTCCTTATGTGAAAGTGATAAGTATAACAATTCTCAGCCATCATCCAATGAAACCATCAAGGACCAATGATATCATGTATTTGCAAGATTTGGGGCTAATAGTCTACAAGTTATCACTCTGCAGTAGATGCAGTTTATTTCAGCCTACTGGGCTGGAGTCGTGTGAAATGAAATGCCTTGCTCATGATACAACTAGTTGCTTGGTTCAGGAATTGAACCCATGACACTATGATTATCAGTCCATTCTAACCATTAGACCATGCATCTGCACAAGTAAAACAGTACTTTTGTTTAAATATCTTAAGATGAATTGTTAAAACAATTACACTTTACATTTCTAAAGATGAAATTATTACTATTTCTTGATCTATTAAGTCCATCTTTAAAAATGCTAAGTGTTGTACTCAGGATAGTAATACTTTTAGTCACCAAGCCACCGTTTTATCCACACATTGTCATTGACCTCACGAATAACAACATTATTACCCTTGGTTTAGAAATACATGTTCCTGGCTCAAATACAGTCTGGTGCTATATGCAAGAATACGAAACATAATGATGATTGGAAATCAAATGGATGAAAATGTAATGTAGATGTAAATACTAAAACATTATATCATTTTAAAAATTATAACTGTATTATTACTTTTGGTATTGTGTCAAATAGGGAATTTATTAATGTAATTAAACTTTACCTCTTAATTTTTCAGTTTTTCTATTTTATTTTTATGTGCACATACCTAGACATTCATATAAATACATTACCTCTCACAGATATGTATGCACATAGACACATACATGCACATAGACATGTACAAACACAAATACTCTCACATGATTATGATTACACACATACATTTACATACTGAAAGAAATTGCATGCATTCAAAAGTAAATAGCTCTTTGAACATTTGAGCTAAAAAGGGGTTCAATGAGTCCCTCATTGGGTCACTGCATTATAAGCTGTGGATTAGCAGAATTGTGAGGGACAAGACAAAATGCTTGTAGGATTTAGATTAAATTCCTTTACATTCTTCAGTTTCAACTCTGTCAATGTCAGCTTTGCTGTTCATCTTGCAAAGTTGTAAAATACATTATAACTCATGTACTGAGGTCAATTTAACATTGAATGGAATTATTACAAAAGATTATCAAAAGGATATCTTTGCTGCACAATGGCATACATCCACTCCAGCTGTTTAGAGAACAGATCAGCACTTCTTTATGCAGCTATCCTAGTCCATACATAGCACATGGCCATACCAGTGCAAGATAGATAGATAGATAGATAGATAGATAGATAGATAGATGCATGCATGTATGTATAAAACAAAACATTTGGCTCTATCCCACACCAGAGTCTGTCATTATACAAAGTTAATTTATGAATGTCTAGATTTTATATACTTTTTTGAAAACATTTAGGAAAATAAGTTATTAGGTTTACTCTCCTCCACAAGCATGCATATTCTTTTATATACCCAAATACAAGTTTGTGTGTATAGCTTATATATACAGTAAAAACCCATGTAATTTGCACACCTGTGTAAATTACACAGGTGATTTTCAGGATAAAAATTGTTAAAAAAGCTTCTACTCATGTAAAATTTGCACCCAAAAGTTTTCAGAATTGCCAATATGGCCAGGGGGAAAAGGTTTTCAATTTAGTTGTATTTAGCATAATTCCACTTACTTATGATTAGATTTTAGTAAATTTTCATTAAATAAAAATAATTTCAGTTTAACAGGTATCACATTGAAAGCTATTAAATTACAAAGTACTTGTGTTGTTTATAAACTTTATTTTACATTTCTTTCCCACACGAGATTATGTCCAATCTTTAGCATACTTCTGTATGTCTTTTCAAATCACAATCACAGGAAAAGTTGTTAATTCTTATCAACAAAAACAAAGATGATAAATATGCACAAGTGTTGCAAATTAAGTTTAATTACCAATAAACATCAGCTTGTATGACACTTTACTCACCCAACAGAGGAAGGCGACCGATCAAACTGATTATGTAAACAGAATCCTGATTGGTCTTCTTGTCTCAAGCTCTGATTTTCCGCCTATTCTTGTCAGAACTTTTGATATGGAGTATCAAAATTTTAATCTCTTTCACACTTATAAAATGTCAAGCAAACTTAAAAATTTGTCATTACCATTTTAGCCAAGAGACCAAACTGATAGTTTGGTAACCCACTAAAATAAACATTAAAAATCGAAAGAAAATAAACAGCTTTGGATGTTTAACTCAGTGTTTATTGAACAAGAAAGGTATAAAATTTAAGAAGTGACTTGCTAGAATATACACGTCTGTGAGGAGATGTAAACAAGAACTGTAAAAATCTACTATACCAAAAGAACTGGTAATTACAAGTATTCTATGAAGAGAACATAAGATTGCTGCATAATTCAACATGAATGTGAAATTATATTAAACATCGTATAAGGTAAATAAAGGTTTCTGTAGGAATGCTAAATCATATTCACTTAGTGAGTTTACATGCGTAAGGATGAATTATGACGTTGTCAGTGGGGTTAGATATAGTAAAATATGGCCCAGACCGTGATTACCAGCATGAACATCAAACTTCAAAAAGAAGTTAACCATTTAATGGTTTTAGTAAATTCATACAGAAAAAGTAAGCATTATACTGTCCAGCATAAATAAAAGTCAACTTCATTATATTTTTTCTGTAAAAACCTATTCTGACATTAAATGAGTCAACTTTTGATATGAATGTACGGCATTTTTCAACAAAAAAAATTTCTAAAACAATTCTGGAAACAATCTACTCATGTAATTTATGTACCCGCTAAAGTTTATTTTTGTTTTTGTGAAAAAAGTGCGTAAATTACATGGGTTTTTACAGTATATATATATAAATATATATATATATATGCTTATGGAGGAGAGTAAACCTAATAACTTATTTTCCTAAATGTTTTTTAAAAAAAGTATATAAAATCTAGACATTCATAAATTAACTTTGTATAATGACAAATTCTGGCATAGGATAGAGCCAAATGTTTTCTTATAACAGTGAGGGGCTATTTTAGATTACCTTCAAGTAGATAGTTGACAAGCATAAGAACTGGTCAGTCTCTATCACTTTATCACATTGTTATCTCTAAACGCTTAATTTCATTCTTTATTTTGTTTTTCATTTTCTTCTTAATAATCTGATCATGATGATAGAATTGTATTTTATAGTTAACTGGACATGGTGTTTTTGTTTCTTTGTTTTTATATTTTGTATTTCAATTATACTTTTGTTTTGTCTGTTATTTCATCTAAGGATTTAGTTTCGCCTGCAAATTGCTGAAAACAGCACATTTCTTTGAGTATTCATTCTTGTATAGAGTGAAATGGCAGTTTGATCTAATGAAGGGCTTATTCAAAATAATCACCTGAAGAAACACATTTTTCACCTTTGATGAATAGCAGTAATTATGCAGTATGTTAATCATATCTCACCAATGTACTATGGGTGCGATGATGTGTGGAAACAATTGTAGTGATATGGAATAAAGAATACCGTTCAATCCATTTTCTTTTATTCATCTCTTTGTGTAAGCTCTATGGATGCTATGGAATTCTAGATGTATATCCAGTGACAAGTGTATTCCCACTGTATGATGATATTCATTAGCCAATACCTGTGGATGAGCTTTTTATAGCATACTACAAGATTTTTACCCAAATTTTATTCAGCTATACAAACACACGCACACACACACACACACACACATGTGTGTGTGTGTGTGTTTGTATTTGTGTCCCCTCCTCCCACTTCACAACTAGTGTGGTTTCGTTTAGTCCTTGCAACCTAGAATAAGTACCAAACTTAAAAATAAATGCTGTGTCAATTTATTCAACTAAACCCTTCAATGTGGTGCCCCAGTGTGGTTGCAATCCAGTGACTAAAACAAGTAAAAGATAAACAATAAAAGATCATTCAATATGTCACCACCTACCTGAACGACCTAAATCCATATCATTAGCTCACTTTTTTGAAATAATGCAAATTTTATTGGCCAAAATTTTCTTTGCAACTCTTTTATATTTGTAAAAATTTCTGCTCTCTGATCAAAACAGGCTTGAGAAGAGTAAACTTTGCTTGTGCACTCTAATAAAACTGAAGCATGTCTAAAACTGTCCTCCAATCTGCTATCATAAATCAGGTTCCTCCCCTGTACATAAAAATTCGATTTTATGAGAAATTATTTCTTAATGTTTTAAAATCAACATTTTTCTCCTCACAAATTTATGGACTTGTTCCTATATAGGAAATCTATTTTCAAAATTATCTTCCTTTGTCTTTAAGAGTCTTTAACAATCGCTGTTGGACTTGTGGTTTCTTTCTCCAAATAAGAGGAAATTTTCAATTCATTTAGAATGTTTCTATATACATTATTCAGTTCATCACAACCTGCCTGAATAGTTCAATATAATTCACTATTTTCCTGTTTGATATGATATATGAAAATTCAACAGCCGTTGTCATTTAGTAATCATAATTAATATTGACAGAAGGGGCAAATAATAGCAGCATTTTGGTTGGGGTTAAACTTCTAACTCTCTCAGTCAGATTAACACTAAGTATTGTTACATAATCATACAAAAAAACCTTATCTTTAAAGTGGGGAACATATGTTTTCTTAAGACCTCTAAATCTTAGTAACAAAATGCTTTATATTAACTGCAAATAGAAACATCATCAAAGTGGTTATTTCAAATATCTGTCTCCAAGCAATATGTTTACTCAACCAGAACTGACTAATGTATTAATAACAGCAATACCAACAGAAAAGGAAACAAGAGTATTTAAAATCTTGCTTTTTATTGGTTTTTGTTAAAATCTTAGTTGCTCACTCACTAAGTAGAGAGAAGCAGAAGTCCAAAAATGTATTTGATTAAATTTTCTGGAAGGTATCCATCAGTTTGGGGAAAGGTTGTTTTTATTTATTGATCATCTGACACACAGACACAGACACAAAAATGCACACAATGGGCTTCTTTCAGTTTCCACTACCAAATCTAATCATAGTCTGGGTTATAGTAGGAGACACAAGGTCACCTCTCCAATGCCCTCTCCTTGCTCAAAGGTTCTTTGTTTTGCAAGTTATTTGGTGACCCTTCCAGTGCTGGTGCCACATAAAAAGCATCCAGTCCACACTGTAAAGTGGTTGGCATTTAGAAGGGCATCCAGTTACAAAAAACATGCCAAAACTGACCTCACTTGTGCTAGTGCCACGTAAAGCACTCAGTCTACTCTGTGAGATGGTTGGTGTTAGGAAGAGCATTCAGTTGTAAAAACCATGCCAAAATAGACACAGAAGTCTGGTGCAGTCTTCTACCTGGCCAGCTCCTGTCAAACTGTCCAACCCATGTCAGCATGGAAAGCAGATGTTAATCCTTTTGATATCAACCTGCCTGAAACTACCTCTGGCTCTGTTTTCAAAAGTTCTGAATTAAAATCTTCCACAAAACTTCTTTAGTCACAATTCATGTTCCTAACACTAGCTTAATGATAACTAAGTTATTTTACTAAATTCTTTGTTATATTTAAAATGAATTGAAAGAAACACAGAGCATCTCAACAGAAATATGGTAACAAAAGGGTTAAATAATGATGATGATGACGATGACGATGATGATGATGACATAAGTAATTTCAGTTAGTTTTTGGAAGTATTTAATAAAATATCTGTAATTTTATATATTGGTATATATTACAGAGCATGACAGCTAGTTTGCATGAAGTGAAAAAAAAATATTTTAAATTTTTATCAATAATTTAATAAATAAGGAAGTACAAAGGTAAGCCAAAAGTTTTGCAATATTTCCATACATGCTAGTTTGCAGTGTGGGTATCATAGTAGTTCAAGTCATGAAAGATGCCCACTGGAGTTGGTAGTATTGTGGTAGTTGGTGTGCTGATGCATTGCTTTACTTTGTATGTGATTTGAAAGACACACAGATGAACACGCAACATAGTCTAATTTAGGAACCTATGCTTTAGGAGTTTGAACTGGGCCTTAATGCTATAGAAGCAACCAAAACATTTGTTGTGTGAAAGGTGAAGGTGCAGCTGATCACAGTACAATAACCAGACGGTTCAGACAAGGTCAGGTAGGCACAAAACCATGGATTTCAAGGCTGAGCTCCAAGCCAGAAGTCCAGCAAGTAGCACTTGGAGAGTACCATGCAAGCTCACCATATCACAGTCCAGTATGATTCATCACCTTCATAACTTCAGCAAAATTACCTGAAACTGCCAAATTGTGCCTCACAAATTGACTCCAGGTGAAGTACAGAGACGAGTGGATGTTTGCAAGGAACTCCAGGGAAACCTGAATGACTTGTGTTTCCTCAAAAGCATAATGTGTGATTAAATGGGTATTTTTTATACAATTTTTATGCATGCATAAGCAGTGGTTAAGCAAGGGCCAGCTTCCAGAACTCATCGTCAAACATTGGTGTTTCAAACACAAGGTGATGCTCTGCATCTGGTGGAATTATGAGAGAATAATTCACTATTAGTTCATTCCAGATGGTCGAACTATTGATGCCAAACTGTACTCCAAACAGTTGGAGTAGATGTATGCCATTGTACTGCAAAGATACCTGGCATTGATAAACAGAAAGCAAGCTAACGCATGACCTCAAATCATGCAAATGACCAGGAACTTGATAGAAATGAACTGATGCCACACCCATCATATAGTATGGACCTAGCTCCCTTGGACTCTTCCTTGTTCTGATCCATAGCTCTCTTCCTGCACTCATAAGATTTCATTAACCAAGAAGAGTTGGAAGCTTCAGTGAAGGAGTTCTTCACCTCAAAGGACAAGAACTAATATCAGCTGGGATCAAAGAACTGGCAAAAGAAGTAGCTTCAGGCAGGACAACATGAGGGCTTCTAATTTGAATGCCGGGCTTCTTTTGTTATAACTTGACAAATAAAGCAAATAAGTTACCAAAATATTATAAAACTGAATCTTGTACGTGTGTGTCATCATCATCACTTAATGTTGCCTTCCATACTGGCATGGGTGAGTGTCTTACAGGAACCGGCCAGCCAAAAGCCTGCACCAGACTTCTGTGACTGCTTTGGCAGGATATTTACAGATGGATGCCCTTCCTAACACCAACCACTCAGCAGAATGAACTTAGTGCTTTTTACCTTGCACAAGTACAGGCGAGGTCAGTTTTGGTAAGGTTTTTATAGCTGGATGCCCTTTAAAGTATAGACTGGGTGCTTTTCAGTGGCACCTGCACTGACAAGTCACCAAGTACTTATAAAACAACAAAAAAATCTCTTTTGAGAGGGGAGGGGGCATCTTGTTTCAGATGATGAAAGGTTATAGTGAGAGAGAGAGAGAGAGAGACAGGTGTCATGCTGTAGAGGAGGCACAAGGTTACCTGGTGAGAGAGAGAGAGAGATCTGGAATGAAGTCAGAAACAGGGGCACTGCCGCAAAGGAAAACATGGTTACCCACTCTGGGTGAAGTGCAGGAGAAGGAGAGAGAGAGTAGGAAACATCAGGATAGAGATGGTGGCAAAGTGTTGGGTATACTCAAGAGGAACGGAGATCAGAATATAAATGGGATGGTTGAGTACAGGAAGAAAGAGACATAGATGGTGCCAAGTGCCAGGACATACTCTTCAGGTTCGAATGTCATGATATAAGTGGCAGGATAATTCAAATAAGTGTGATTACAGAGTGTGAGGGGGGGGAGTGGCAAAAATCTGAGTATATATAGAGTTGGGAGGGGAGGGGCTACCAGATAGCAATGATACAGAGGAACAGGGCCGTGAGGACAGGATTGGGGAATGAGGGGTAGGCATAGTATATGGAGGAGGAAATGTGAGGAAGAGAAGAGATGTAGTTTGGTTTGTTGGAGTAGGGTGTGAGAAATGTTTCTTGTTCCGTGAGGGTAGAACACACTGGTCAGGGGCTAACAGATATCAATGATTCAGTGAGACAGGGTGTGTGGGTGGGACACACAGGTTGCAGGCTAGCAGAGAGTAATGATACAGTGGGTCAGGGCCTAGAGAACAGGATTGGGGAGTGGGAGTTAAGCATAGTGCATGAAGTTGAAATGTGAGGGAGAGAAGAGATGTAGTTTGGTTTGTTGTGGTGGAATGTGTGAGAAGTTTTCTGGTTGAGTGTGGGTAGGACACACAGCACCTCTTGAACTCACTTTTGCTGACGTGAGCAGGTCTTCTCAAGAACCTCATATCACTAGACATCTAGGTCCATTGTCATTTCCTCTGTGAGGCCCAACATTCTGAGATCAGTCCTTACCACTTCATCCCATGTCTTCCTCTTTCACAGACACCATCCACTTTCAGTGATTGGCACTTCTTTATGCAGCTATCTTCATTCATATGCATCACATGTCCAAACCAATGTAGTCTTCTCTCTTGCATGCCACATTTGATTCCTCATATGCCCAACGTTTCTCTCGATACATTTGCACTTTGTCATACATGCACACTGATGTTGCACATCCAACAAAGCATACTACCTTCAATTCTCTCCAGTCTACACGTATCTTCTGCATTCAGAGCCCATGTCTCACTACTATGGAGTACAGCCATTCACACACAAGCATCATACAGTCTACCTTTCACTCTGAGAGAGAGTCCTTTTGTTGCCAACAGGTTTTGTTCCATACCTGAAATTTCTTCTCCAATTTTGCTAAAGATTCTGCAATAAGAGCAAGGTTATCAGCATATAGTAGTTCCCATGAGCACCCAGTTTTGAATTCCTCTGTTATGGCCTGGAGGACAATAATGAATAAGACATGTACATTAAATTCATCACTATAGTCATGGCCAATTCTCACATCACTAACAGCATTACTGTGCATGGCTTGGACAGCTCTAACAAGCCACTCATCTACTCCTAAATTCCTTAGAGACCACCATATAACAGAGCGGGGAACTCTGTTGAAAGCTTTCTCCAGGTCGACAAAGTACAATGGCTTACTTTTGGTCAAGTACTTTTCGTGCAGCTGTCTCACTGGGAAGATGGCATCTGTGGTACTCTTCCCAGGTATAAAGCCAAACTGCATCTCATCTAGTTTAATTTTATTTCTAATCAATTGAGCTATAACCCTCTCAGCAACTTTCATGACTTGGTCTAGCAATTTAATACCTCTGTAGTTGTTTCTATCTAAGACATAAACCTCTTTGTTCGTCTTAAACACGTGAAGGGCATTCGCTGGGTAGTCATTGTCTTCTTTGGTGATGACTCTGGTCTTAAGCAAGGTTATATCATCTTCCATGCAGGTAGCTGTCCTGACCCTCATCAACAATTGGGCAAAACATTGATCATCCTTTTGTCGCACGCTCTCTGTGAGTTCCATCACTTTGAAGTTTTCCTCCCACAGAGATCCATGCAAGCAGGCGTAGTTGTCTCTCAGGAGGCCAAAGACATGATTCTGGCCTACAGGTTGCAGTTGGTAGAGATCCTCAAAGGCCAGCACACTGACTCCTCCAAATCAGGAATTTGGGTCAGAGTTCCCACAGATGCCTTGAAGCCGGCGATGGATGTAGTAGAGGAGGTTGGCTCCAACCATAGACACCTCATCTATAATTAGGAGCTTCAATTTGCCCAACCTTGAGCGGAGTGTATGTAGCTTCTCACAGCCTGCTGATTGGTACTGGGCACTAGTCTTGTGTCCACAACTAAATCCAAGAGCTGAATGCAGTGTCATCCCCTCAATTCCAAATGCTGCTGTCCCTGTGAAAGCAGTCAACAGAACGGGAAGTTCATCAGGACCGAAATGTCCAGAGAATGGTTTTAGCAGCTTCATAGTTTCATAGTGAACCAGCTTGATAATATGGCTCTTCCCAATTCCTCCTGGCCCACTGCGAAAAACTTTGTACTGCAGCATGGGTCAGTCATGTTTCAGAGCTAAGATCGCATCTTTACACCACTTTCGATGAAACATAACTTCCATCTGCTTTTTGTTCAGTGACTGCATCATGGCTCTGTACTGCTTAAGATTCATTAGGACCTTACTAAGCTCTGCAGTGAAATGAGCATGAAGCTCTGAGCGATTACCTGACACCTCTGGAGATAGATCGACATTTGGGACCACAGCATCCCAGGCATCATCGGGAGGTCCCATCCTTTTCAAATCATCATAGGCTCTGTCCAGTTCATCAGTGTTAACACTGAACATGGCTTCGTTAGAATGGATAGTAGCTCCGATGCTTTTGTAGTGTTCTTGGTAGGATGGATAGTCAGCTTTCAAATCAATCTCTTCATCTCGCAATGGATAGTAAAGCAACAACAGGTTCCTGTATCTGCCTTCTCCTTCCTTCTTTTCTTTGTAGAACCTTATGATGCAGTGGCGCTTACGTTTTTCAATGCATCCCAAGCTGTTTTTTAGAGTGATAACTTTTGGGAGTTGTCTGCAATTTCTTCAGTATCTGAGTTATTGCCACCATCTTCGATGTCATCACTTCCGTCTAAAACATCAGGAGCATCTTTTCCTCCAATTGTGTAAGTGTCTGCAAAGCACATATCTTTGAGGACATCAGGTCGCATGGCATAGCGGTCAAGCGGTGACGTAAAAAAGATCTCTTCATCGTCTTCGTCCATACCTTGGAGGA
This sequence comes from Octopus bimaculoides, assembly GCF_001194135.2. NCBI lineage: Eukaryota > Metazoa > Mollusca > Cephalopoda > Octopoda > Octopodidae > Octopus > Octopus bimaculoides. Next base: position 19,989,875 of record NC_069004.1, read on the forward strand.
TCTTCTGCGGCTTAAGCATGGACACACGTTTGTCTTTTGGTGCAGTGTTGAGAAACACCACTTTTCAACTGGCCCTCTTCAGTGGCAGGGAGAGGATCCTATAAGCAGCTTCCTGAGCACTAACTTACCTGTTGTTCAGAAAAGCTATCCTACTTTTCTCAGTTTTGATTTCAAGTCTTCACCTCTGCTTTCTTCAGCTATTTTTTTCAGCAGTTCACTCATAGTCCTCTCACTTTTCATCATGTAACTGATGATGTACATGATGCATGAGTATGGGTCCATGATGAACTGCAGGTCCATGTTGGCACACCAGATTTTGAGGATCTTCAGTTTATACTAGTTGATCCACCTTTCTGAAGGTTGACACTTCAACACCATCTGTTTCTCCGATTTCACTAGTTTGACCACACCATGGTATTCTTGCGGGTTGTCATCAGACATTTGCAAGAAATCTTCAAAGGAAGTATCCTCAGGAACGTCCTTGTCTTCCATGACATTGCTGACGAGCAATCACAGTTTCAGAAGAGGGGTAATGAGGGAAATGGAATCTGCATGATCCACCTCTTCGGCATGTTGCTGAGTGCACATGCTTCTGAAGAGAGAGAACGAGCTGTCTCAAATCGCTCTCTTCTTCCCCTGGAATGACGCACGTCTGTTGCTGGTCGATGAATGTAGCGATTTCTTCATCAGTGTTCACATCAAGTTTCAGCACATCTTTTATCTATAAAATGGTGTGCGAGTGTGGAGAACCTCTTGCTTGAAACTCAATGTGTATCATGTAGTCTACTAGCACGCCAATGGGATGTGCCCTTCCACCGATGAACTCTTTGAAGAATATGTCCAATCTGTGTTTGAACTGTAACTGGGTTGCATTTGAGCCACTTACACTTTTGCTCCCATGGCATTTTCTTGATGTCATCAGCAGTCAGCTCTTTTCCATACTGATGAGCTATACTCTTGATGACTTCTGGCCACTGCATGTCAGCTGCTGACAGAGTAAGGAACCACATGGGAATTCCAAGTTGCCGCACCATGGCAAGCAAATCTAGCAATACAGTATTCCAGTATGCAGGAGAACCTCGAATGTTCTTCATGAACTTGAAAGCAGCGTCAGTGTGAAGCATAGCCTGAACATTCTCAGTGATCTTCATAAGTCCAGCATTTACCTTTCTGTTTTGAAACGTCTGTCCTCGTGTCTGCCTCAGAGATATTTGTATATCATCACGGACTTGCTTGGCATCTATAGCATACTGGGCTGCAAGAAGGTAGTCAATATTGCTGGCAAATCTCCCATCTTTGTTCAGTAGCTGCTGATTGAAGTAATTTCTTGACGTTCTTCTTTTCTCTCTCCTCAGACAGTCTTCCACGCCCAAGAGTATACTTGAAAGGATTTGCCAGCTCTTCAAAGTTTCTGTATGTGAGGAAACGGCAGGGCATTTTGTTTTTCCTCTGGAGCCACAGAAAAGGTGTGCTTTCACCATCAGCTACCTGTTCTTCTTGCAGCAATGTGTCATATGGAATGCCTCGCAGTTTGCTTGTCTGCTCAAAGTGAATCGTGTCTTCCTCATCTTCCAGCACTTGTTTTTTCTTTCTGCCTTCTGTTTCCTGAGTGAACCAAGACTTGGCATCATGTAGTGCCACATAATGTACCTCACCCATCAGCCCAGTTGTCATTGTCCTATCACTTATTTGTCCTCAGGGATGAATATCATGAGGCCATTCAGGAGTAATAGTGTTGATGATCTCGATGTTGTGATTCAACATATCTGCAACTCCTTGGACTGCCAGGTTGTCAGCCCATGCGCCATTTCTCAGCTCATCAATATACATGTCATAGGCCCTCCTCTGCTGCTGACTTAGGGTTTCATGTACAGATGACTGGTGTAGGCTGTTGTTAAGTTGTAAAAAGCCAAAGTAGTACTGCTTGTCAGATGTTGTTTCAAGATAGTCAATGAACTTTTGTTGTATGTCAGGCCCATCAATGTTCTGCTCTTCAAGTGAAGTGAGAGATGCTGATACGGCATGAAAGAAGCAGTTACCATCTGCAGGGATCTGCTTTATCTTCAAGTTGCACCTCTTAGCCAGATGTTCCAGCATGCGGCAATTGTTTCCAATTGGCATGGGTGACAGAGGAGCAGGGGATTCTGGTCGATCAACTTCCATCTCCTCTGGACAGGCTTTGGCTACTGCTTCTCACAGCTCTGGATCATCATTTTCCCACCGATTTTCCCAGTCTGTGCAGATGACGATGTCCTTATACAAAGGGTTGTTCTGCTTCAACCAGTTGAGTGCCTCCATCACCTTTTTAGGCCGAATGTATTCGTGCATATAATGCCCTTTGTAGCAGAGCTTTCTCTTCAGTTTCAGAGCTACCACTTCTGTTGTGTCTGGAAGCCTCAGCAACAATGACATCACAGGTTGTAGCTTTGATGACACATTTACTGCACTACCATGGATGGCTTTTTGTCCTCCTTTTGGCAGACCCACAAGCTTCATAAATGGGATCCTCTGACTGATCAGTCTCAGCTCTAGAAGCCTCAGGTCAGATAGTGATGGTGGTATTACATCCAGGCCCAAGCCATTGATCCATGATTGAATTGGAACTTTTCCATGCTTCATCGACAAATGGCAGGTGTTGCAAACCCATGATTTGTCATATGTCATTCCACTGCTTGCTTTAAGAATGTTGTCAATTGTTCTGTTTGTGGGATATTTCTCACCCTTCATCTCCAGAACTGATGGCCAGTAATGCAGTCGGTGACAAGAGCAGCAAGCATAGATGGGTCCTTCCTCCATCTTAGCCATGAAGACTGCAGCACTTTCTTCCACAGCCAATTCATTCTTCTTTTCTCTATGACCTTGCATCCTGTTTTTCTCTATGATCCGTCGAACTTTAGCTGCCTGCGGTGTTTTTTACTGCCTATGCATGTGCATTTCTGCCCTGACAGACGTACGGCGAGTATCAGCAGCCTCCAGCGTTTCTTTCTCCCTAAGTCTTTGCTTTTTTGCCCTGTCAGATGCCAGATGAGTCTCAGCAGCCTTCAGTGTTTCATTCTCCCTAACTCTCTGCTTTTTTGCACAGTCACTTGCAGTGAGTCTCAACAGCCTCCAGTGTTTCCTTCTCCCTAAGTTGCCACCTTTTTGCACTGTTAGTTGCACGGTGAGTCTCGGCAGTCTCCGGCATTTCGTTTTGCCTGTGTCTTCACTTTTGTGCACTGTCAGTCGCTGGTGCCTCTTCCTGCCTTTTCTTTTTCATACGCTCTGCATTTTCTTTCTTTCGTTGCTCCACACTTTAAGATCTAGAAGGAGGCATGACTGCTGTGGTTGAATGTTTTTCCAAAGTAGGCCTACTATCTGATAAGTCACTCCTGTTAAGATCAGCTGGTGTCTTACTGAAGATCTTTTACAAGTTATATTTTTCAAGCACAAGATTCAAGTATGTGAAATTGTGAATGTGAGTAAAATTACTAATAGAGAAATGAAAATAAAACTTTGGAAACAGCAACGCCACCATAGGTTATGTGAAAAACATATGGATGTGTTTTCATGAGAAATAATCAGAGAAAGAGTTCAAAGAACATAACATTGTAATACTGCATGTAAATATAGCAATTAAATAATAAACGGTACCAACACATATGCACTTATACATACACACACGTATACAACAGGCACACTCATACACATTCCCATATTCTCATATGCAGACATGGACATACACACATAAATACATCTTACTCCAAAGGCTTTAGAATGTCCAGAGCAACAGTTCGACCAACTGAACTCTAAGCTGGCTGTACAATAGATGGACTGTTACCAATGTAACCAGTTTTTGTGATACAACTGACCAGCACCATCACTAGACCAATAGCATCTGCACCACAACCGCCACTGCCACTACCACCTACTAGCACCAGCAACATTACCCACCCACCACAACCAGCAGCACGTTACCACACCACTAGTACTACCGCCATCATTACAACTGCCCAGCAGGAGCATCACTATGATGGCAACGATGATGACCACCACCACCACCAACATCATCAGCAGCATTGTCATTGCTTCCACTTCAACCACATACACCGTCATCAACGTTATCATGACGGTTACCTTGATAGTCACTTTCACCACCACAACCAGTATAACCACTGCAATACCACCATCACACAACTAACACCATCATCAACACCACTATTATCACCATCACACTGCTCCTGTCGTCATTATAACCACCGATACTATTTTATCCTCCTCCAACACTTATCTCGACCATCGTCATCATCAACACTGTATCTGTTTTCACCACAATCATTGTCAAAACTACAATTACCACAATCAGTTTCTTTACACTGTTGAAAATCCATTATCCGATACTCATGGGACCAAGATTGTTGCAGATTTTTGATTTTTCTAATTTCAGAGTTCTTTATAAAAAAAAAAATTGCATCTGCAAAACAGAACAGTTTGAGGCTAGAAACCAGGTCTAAACACAATAACTTATAGACATACTGTGAATGTAGTTCTATATAAATCTTTAATAAATTTTTTTATACTTAAGACCATCAGAAATGTTAAGATATCAGCCTCTACCCACGTTGTCATGCTTTGATTAATAGGTTACAGCATAGATTAGATTACTTAGATAAGTTTCGGCCAAAGTTGACTCAGG
>NC_069004.1:19994556-19997559 GCF_001194135.2 Octopus bimaculoides
TGGAAGAGATACACAGTTAGCTCTGGGGAACCATAGCCCATTCAAGCAGAGGGTTATTGTTTTCAGAGACATATCTGGGTGCAGGTGGTTTATCTAGTATTTGTTGTGAGTAATCATCTAGGGATCGTTTGAATGCCGTGAAGTCACTTTCCTCTTTTATGTGTGTCTGGCACGATGTTGAAGAGAGCAAGGCCAATTGAGTTGAAATAGTTCTGTCATAGTATTGTAATATGACATGAACATTTCTGTAGTGGACAGATGGCACAGGGGCCAAGCCTCAGACGAATTTTAAAGATGGGCAATGTTGATGGAATATTTTCTACATCATACAGAAGATATAGAGCTCACAGCGGCAGTGGAGGGAGCAAAGCCTGAGGTTTTTGAGTCGATCCCAATAGTCAAGGTTTGTCATGTCATTCTCTGCCAAGCAGTTAATTTTAAGATAGATACACAAGTAAAATTACTAATAGAGAAACGAAAATAAACTTTGGAATCAGCAACGCCACCATAGGTAACGTGGAAACGATGAACGTGTTTTCAAGGGAGATAATCAAAGAACGTAATGTAATACTTCATGTAAAGCAGATATAACAAAATGAAGGTGGCGAGCTAGCAGAATCATTAGCAAGCCGGGCGAAATGCTTAGCGGTATTTCGTCTGCCGTTACGTTCTGAGTTCAAATTCTGCCGAGGTCGACTTTGCATTTCATCCTTTCGGGGTCGATAAATTAAGTACCAGTTATGCACTGGGGTCGATGTAATCAACTTAATCCCTTTGTCTGTCCCCTCTATGTTTAGCCCCTTGTGGGCAATAAAGAAATAAGATATAACAAATGAAAGATCCTTCAAGAATCCATAAAAATTCCCAGATCACTACCAAAATTTCATCATGTGTTCCTTGTGTCATTACCAACTTTTCCTGCAAGTTTCATCAAATACCGTTCACAACTTTTTGAGTCATTTTGCACACAGACAGACAAACCAACACCGATGAAAACATAACCTCCTTCCTTGGCGGAGGTAATTATGTTACCTTATTTAATGCTGTAATAAATATTTTCCGTTTTGACTAATTTCATTTTATTGCCTGTGTTACAAACACTTTCTACTGAAAAATAAACAGGCTTAACCCTTGCTTCATGACTATATTTACGATCCCATCAGTGTATCTTATTAAACAATACTTCCTCTTCATTACACAATACTAAATTTTAGTGCCATAAACACCTACATACCTTATAAATGCTGTGTTTACTTGCTTAAATTTCTATTTCTTAGTAGTATAAATGCCTATTTTAGTGTCATAAATACCTATATTTAGTCCTTTAATTGCTTGACATACATGCCTCTTTTTAAGTGCCTCAATGTTCTGTCCTTAGTGATAACGCTAAGACCATCTTATTTCTATTATATTTATGAGACTTTCCCAAGATCAGCAAATGCATGCTGCAGCATGTCAAATGGGGTCTCAAGAGAGAAGGAAGATGAGACTTTTTCAAGATCAGCAAAGGCAGGCTGCAGCACTTAATGCGGAATCATTAAAACAACGTTTTCATGATTAGACAGAGGTCCAATAGAACAGTTCTCACAAACAGACCATGTACAAATTCATTCTTCACAACTACAGCTGCTTCCAGATATGATCCATGCCATTCTTATGAAAATGATAATTTTGTCCAAATTGGTATGTAAAGCTTTAAAATTTCCAAATGAAACTAATGGAATGTGCTGTTCAAGTGCAATGTAAGATTGCCAGCACCACCAGCTCCTCCTCAATCTCTAATGGATCTTCTGAAAGGCACTTCCATCCAGTCAAAGGATTTTCTGAACAATATCAGACAACTCTGCATTTCAAATGACATCGTTTGGTGCATCTAAGGAGATAGTGGAACATGGATTTACGCTGACGTTCAAAGTTCAAGAGTAAGTCTATCACCTCATTGCTTCCCTGTTACCCACAAATGAATGACCACAGTTCCTCTGAATTTACTTTATGACTGATGTAGGACAACAAACCCAAAGGAGGTGTCAAAACTTCGGATAATAGGTCATGAGAGACACAGCGCCAACTACGGCAAAGGAGAATATATCCACTGACAGCTTTGCAGTGCGTTCAAAAATCACATAGCTCCCCAACAATTTTCCATGGCAGGTTAGAGCCTGGAATACTCCAAACAAACATATTACATATCACTTAGTCGAATTAGCCCATCATTTACTCCACAAATGTTTTGTCGTCAACGCTGCACTTTCCCATATCATCTGTTTCAACATAACTGTAATATATATATATACAGACTACGCTATTTTAATCCCAAGAAACGCTGGGTATCTCTGCTAGTTAAAAAATAAATATTGTATAAACAGTAGTGGCCAAAATTAGAGAAGGAAAATAATAAAAAAAAAGATATTTATATTTCTACTTCATTTTTCCGAATGGGATTTTTACTGTATATACTTTAAAGCATGTTCATTCTTTACAATAACTTTTGTAGGAAGTGAGTAATAACTAAATAATGAATAATAGAATATATGTTTATTTGAAAAATACAAGATGGACAAAATTAGAGAACATATGACATAAAATTCAAGAAATCAAAATTTTACCAGAAATGTTTACAATCCACATCAATATATTAATAAGATGTATCAGTTGTGGTGTGCAAGAGAGACGACTGCGCTGGTATGGTCATGTAGTGAGATTGGATGAGGATAGCTGTGTGAAAAAGTGCCACACCCTAGCAGTTGAGGGAACCTGTGGAAGAGGTAGGCCCAGGAAGACCTGGGATGAGGTGGTGAGGCATGACCTTCGAACTTTGGACCTCACCAAGGCGATGACTTCTGACCGAGACCTTTGGAAATATGCTGTGCGTGAGAAGACCCGGCAAGCCAAGTGAGACCTAAATCTAAGGCCTCAGCCAGTCCACTTATGTGTACCTTCCTTCATTGGACACCAAACTTCACTTGCGAAGACCTGTTGAGGCAAGTGAAATCGAAATCGAGT
>NC_069004.1:19998098-19999799 GCF_001194135.2 Octopus bimaculoides
GCCGTTGCCAGTACCGCCTGACTGGCCTTTGTAGGATTTTCGAGCGAGATCGTTGTCAGCGCCCCTGGACTGGCTCTTGTGCGGGTGGCACATAAAATACACCATCTTGAGTGTGGCCGTTGCCAGTACCGCCTGACTGGCCTTCGTGCGGGTGACATGTAAAAGCACCCACTACACTCTCTGAGTGGTTGGCGTTAGGAAGGGCATCCAACCATAGAAACTCTGCCTAATCAGATTGGAGCCTGGTATAGCCATCTGGTTTCACCAGTCCTCAGTCAAATCGTCCAACCCATGCTAGCATGGAAAGCCGACGTTAAACGATGATGATGATGATGATGATGATGTACATTCCTTTACTTTTAATGACTTCAGCACATCTCTGTCCACAGGATTTGACCAATTTCTCACATTGTTCTGGTGCAATTTTATTTCATTCTTTCTGAAGTTTTTCCTACAAAATCATAACATTCAGAGGTCAGTGCTCTCTGTTCTTATCACTAAGTTTTCAATGGGATTAAGGGCTCTGAACTTACCAATGCATCGCAGTAATGTTTTCAGCGTCAAACACCTCCTTAACTATTTTGGCACTGTAACATAGTGCATTACCCTACATAAAGATTGGCTGACTTGTTAGAGATGACCTCATAGCTGGCACAACATGCTGCAGAGCGATGTTTTTGTATATAGCTGCATTGACATTATTACCATGGATCTGGATCAAAGGCTCAAAACCTGCTGCAGAAATCATTCCCCACACCATTAAAAACCCACATACAAACTTCACTGATTTCTTCAAGCCTTTAGTGGGAAATCTTTCACATATCATCTACCATCAGAACCAACCAAACTGAAGAACACACATGACCAGTTGTCGTCCGTCTAAAGTATGCACTCATTGGCACAGACTAACCTCACTTTTGGGTTCTTCATACTGATGAGAGATTTAATAGCAGGAGAAGAGGTAAGAAATCCAACTTCCTTCAAACAACAAGCCATGTCTTCCAAGACACATTTATTCTATAATCACAATTTACTCAGTGAGAAATTCCTACAGCAGTACTGAAATGATTTCTTACTGACAGCCTCTGAATCGCACGGTCTTGCCAAACACTTGTTTTCTGTGGTCTCCCTCATTTTTCTAATGACACAAACGAACTTGTTTCTTCATAAAGCTAGAATATTCTTGAAACAACACTCTTTGATCTGTTAATGTCTTTGGTGATAGCAGAAATTGCCATTCCTTCTTTTTTCAATGTGACCACTTGCTTCTTGAGGCTTTCATCAGCTTGCCATTGGCTTTCTATGGCTGTTAATTCACTACTGTTCAATATAAATCTTTGCACTGTTAGATCAACTTAGTTTACATCGATAGGAGTGTTGTTAGATTCTACTTTTTGAATTTTACGCCATACGTTCTCTAATTTCTGTCCATCTTGTATTTTTCAAATAAACATTTTCTCTTTTATAATTCATTTAGTTATCAATCACTTCCAACAAAAGTTATTGTAAATAATGAACATGCTTTAAAGTATATACAGTAAAAATCCCATTCAGAAAAATGAAGTAGACATGTAAATATCTTTAAATTTCATTTTCGTTCTCTAATTTTGGCAACTACTGTAAGATGGTGGATGTAACTATATAAATAGACATGTATACAAATATATACATATATATATATATATATATATATATATATAT
>NC_069004.1:19999809-20001695 GCF_001194135.2 Octopus bimaculoides
TATATATATATATATATATATATATATATATATATATATATTTGTATCCGTATATATATAGCTACAGTACATCTATATATATATAACTACATATATAACTACAATACATCTATATATATATAAAATACCCTGTCTGTGTGTGTCCTCTATGCACGTTCAAACCTCTGGATCAATCTGTACCATATTTGGGGTATATGAATAATTTGACCTTGGAAAGAATAATACAGTCTTGATTTATTTTTTTTATCAAAAATAAATAATATCGCTTTATATATCTAATAAAGATTCACTTCTTCAAATGTTCTGACATAGTAACTAAGTAACCAGCTATTTACACACACATACATGTATGTATACATTATTACAGTTATGGTGGCTTCTGATAAAAAAGAATTTCTAAAGGTACTTTCATTTTTTATATTCTTCTCCAGCTTTCTATTTGTATATCTGTACATACAGGTTCATTTCTGTAAAAATTTTCCAATGTGAACAGGTCTGCTTCATATTTAACTACTACCACCACAATGACTACTATCACCGCTAACCACTACCATTCCTACTTTACTACTATCACCACGACAACTAAAAGTTCTGTCGCTAATACTAATACTACAAATACTACTACTGCCACCAACTCCACAACGACTACTACTATCATCATCATCATCATCATCATCATCATTATTTATTGAGCTGACAGAATTGTTAGCACACCATGCGAAATACTTAGTGGTATTTCCTCTGTCTCTACATTCTGAGTTTAAATTCCACTGAAGTTGATTTTGCCTTTCATATGTCAACAGTTCTGTTTTATATATATAAGACATATATTTGTGTGTGTGCCCTCTATGGACGGCCAAACTGCTGGTGCAATGGTCAATGATCTTATAATGCATGTGCTCCTAAACATTGCACAAATCTTTAGCAACAGTCAATGGCTCTCCACGAGGGCCTTGAATGTGTTTTCCCCGACCATTACCTCAACTACAGGTAGCAAATGCACCAGCACCTCTACTCATTTGCGAGCGAAGTTTCAGAGGCAGCAACTTCCCCATGCCCTTTACCTTGGCTGCAATTTTGGGCGATATGCCCATTCTGTTTGCACCAGTAGCAAACTGGTCTGGGCTCTGTGCAGTCTCTCACCATGTGCAGTCTCTCACCATGTGCAGTCTCTCACCATGTGCAGTCTCTCACCATGTGCAGTCTCTCACCATGTGCAGTCTCTCACCATGTGCAGTCTCTGGCACTTAAAACACCGGCCTGTGAACAGCCACCGTTGTTCCACAGCAGGTCTCTTTTCATCTTTCACTGGCTTCTGCAACTGCTATCACCACTGCCTTCCACCCAGTGTTTTGTGTCAACACGTGGGTTTGAACAATGAGCTTGATCATCGCTATTTTGTTGCTGCCTGGCAATTGTTGTAGCTGCACCAACACATCGTTGGGAAAGCCATACACAAAGGCCAGTCATGCTACTCTCCCTCTGTGTAAGTCTCTCTCAAGTGCTGCACGATCTTTGCTGTGCTCAGTTCTTCATTCATTTCGAGGTACAGTGCCAGTGTGCTCCCCTCCATATAAGGTGTCATGAAGCTTGCTACATCTTCTTCTTCGCTGCCATCATATGTTAGGGGACAACGACATCTATATACAATTGCCGAAAAATAAATGACGGAGAAATATTATGATGAACTTTATTTAACAATAAAGATGTTTATTGTTAAATAAAGTTTGTCATAATATTTCTCATAAGATTTATATCATATTCTCCATATTCTTTTCTCATGTATATTACTATATAGTTTGTGCTCTGAAAAACTAAGGACCTTTTTTATGAGCACTACCAGGTTACTTGATATATATATATATATATATATATATATATATATA
>NC_069004.1:20001765-20006133 GCF_001194135.2 Octopus bimaculoides
AATTGGATATTAATTTAATTAACACCAATTTAAAACCAGTGGCCTAGCATAAAGAAAATTCTGAAAAATTATATTACATACATGTGAGAAGGGATGACCACTAAGTGGACATCCTTTACGCTAGAAATCGACCATCAACAGTTAAACCACAAAAGAAAAGACTAATTCTTTATTTTTGTATATTTTCATTTGTCTTGTTCGTGTTCTGGTGTGCGCTGAATTTCCCTGGAGAACATTCTTTTCTTTTGTGGTTTGACCGTTGATGGTCAATTTCTAGCGTAAAGGATGTCTACTTAGTGGTCATCCCTTCTCACATGTATATATATACATATATATAATGGTAATGGTGAAGGTGGAATCAGTGGTCACCAGTGTAACAGTTACTGTTGTTGCAGATGTGCAAGATGAAAGAAGAACAATAATTGAAGTTGTAGAGAACTATTTATTTATTGTTACTTAATATAATGCCATGCCTCGATGGGCAGGTGTGATATAATTGAAAGAGTAAGTGAGGTTAAGAAAGTTAATTTCAGCCTACAATAATGTTCTTATTATAGGAAGCTATAGATGGTGATAGAATGATGTTGTAAGAGAAAAGAAATTGAGCTAATGAAAGTTATAGAGTCAAGGGAAGTTGTGTCTCGTAGTTGGCTGATTGTAACCTTTCTCCCTCTGTTTGGTCTCAAGTGGCTGCTGCTTGTGACCATGACTCTAGTTGTCCATTCACTAACTGATTTTGCCTTACCAAATTCTAGTTTTTATAACTATGCAAAACCAGCCAGAAGAGTAGACACATTTTTGAGAACAACAGATTTTGTTGGGGTGTGTTATGGCCTAGCAGAGGTCAGAAGAGTCAAGTGGAAAAGACATTATTCTGCTTAACGAATGCATCTGATAAATGCAACTGCTGTCACTCAGAGAAAAACTATTATTTTATCGTGAGAAAAGTGCTGTTGAACTGTTAAGTGAATTTTGGCAATCGAGGATCAAATCCACACCATGTCTGCATGAAGTCACCACATCACTCCCCATCCAGAGAGGTTCCAGGAAAAGGAAACGAACGATTGAGGAAGAGAAAGAAATGCATATCAGGAGAGAGGTTCATTGAAGTGTATACGGGACAATTTTCTGTTCAAATAAGTCTGAATAGCGGTGTCACTTTGCGTGACAAAATGTGCAGTCAGTGACTGGGCAATACGGAAAATGAGTTAGCGCATGCGTGTGAGGTCGTATACATGGGTGCAGGTGCACGTATCAAAATTCACTGTAAAATAAGCTCAGGTGAGCAATGAGTGTATTCTCAATCCATGATATCAAAGATCTTCCTGCAGGATTGCAGTATGTGAAATGCTTTGAAGGTTTTTCAGAAGTGAAATGTATCTGTTATTGTTGTGGGGAATTGCTGAGGTTAGCAAGAATGACAGAGTAGCATGCTGGAGTGATGCGTGAGACAGATAATTTTCTCCATTCATTATATGACCAAACAGGTCTAACAGAGGGAAATTAAGTCGAACAAGAGTGTAAAGCATGTGAACATTTGACGTGTATTGAGTCGGGAAAAGAGTTAAGCTGGCACAGACGTGTTGAAAAACAAGGCGGTAGAGGCATGATAGAGTTGTGTGTACACGTGTGCAAAAGAGAGGGAAAGGAACATCACCTTTCAAGTAACTCAGAATAGGTAAAGGTAAGCTTGCCAAAGTTTAATGCAGTTTAAATAAGTAGATTAAGATAGTTTGGTATTGAATATTCATCGCATAGTGTTCCTACTCAACTGAATCACCGTTGTAGGTGGACAGCAGAAATAAATAGACAAAATCCTTTCACTTTTATAAAAAGATGAAAAAAGTATGGAAAACCCTACATACAAAAAACTATGCCCATTTATGTCCAATTACGCAGGAGCTCTGGGCAAAATGTTATAATGCATAACCATCCTTGGGACATAAGTAATGGATGAATAAAGTTTGGTGAAAATCGGTTGAGAATTGTGGAAATGCTTGTGTTAGTCATTATATACACACATGCTGTGATATACTAGATATATCCTCATAAAAAGCAAAGTTTGTTTGTAGGTTGACCGCTGAAATCACTAAATACATTTGATAATATTTCAGGTTTTATGTGTCATTTAAATTAATTTGACTATTCCACAGATGACTGCATTTATTTTCCGAAAATGGATTGGGCGGAGCCAAGTTGGTGGGGTATTGGTTCCTATTTCTAGCAATCCATGTACTGTTTATTTCACTGTAATGTCTATATCTATCTATCTGCATCCTTATAAAAAGCAAAGTTTGTTTGTATAGGGACAATTGAAAACATTAGATAAAATTAATAATATTTTCACCGTAATGCTTTTTACAGATAGGGCATACCTACATGAGCACCCCACCAAATTTGTTTCTTCACAACTTTACTGAAATGGATATTTTCAAATATAATTTTCTACAAATGTGCGTGTAATATGCAACTAATGTGCAACTAAACAGAAATTTGTTGTGGAAACCTTTTTCACTCCCATCAAATCCAAATCGTTTCAATTTTCCAAAACTGATCTCCCGACTTGCAGAAAATGTTTTTCACAACAAATTCCAATATAATCATTATCTCTAAGTCATCCAAAACGTTTTTGTATAAAATTTCATTAGAAAATATACATTTTTCTGAAAGTTATGAAACAAATTCTGTGGGGCAAAGTTGTGTAGTTATGGCTGTAAATAAACATTTATATAAGCGCAGGAGTGGCTGTGTAGTAAGAAGCTTGCTTACCAACCACATAGCTCTGGGTTCAGTCCCAACTGTGTGACACCTTGGGCAAGTGTCTTCTACTATAGCCTCAGGCCAATCAAAGCTTTGTGAGTGGATTTGGTGGACAGAAACTGAAAGAAGCCCATCACGTGTGTGTGTGTGTGTGTGGAGGTGCAATGGCCCAGTGGTTAGGGCAGCGGACTCACGGTTGTGGGATTGCAGTTTCAATTTCCAAACTGGGCGTTGAGTGTTTATTGAGTGAAAATACCTAAAATTCCACAAGGCTATGGCAATGGGTGATGGCAAACCCTACTGTATTCTTTCACAACTTTCTCACACCCTTTCTTCCTGTTTTTGTTGTACCTGTATTTCAAAGGGCCAACCTTCTCATATTCTGTGTCACGCTGAATCTCCCCGAGGACTATGTTAAGGGTACACGTGTCTGTGGAGTGCTCAGCCACTAACACGTTCTGTTGATCAGATCAACTGGAACCCTCGTTGTCGTAACTGACGGAGTGCCATGAATATACATATATCATCATAATCATCGTTTAACGTCTGCTTTCCATGCTGGCATGGGTTGGATGGTTTGACTGAGAACTGGCAAGCCAGGAGGCTGCACGAGGCTCTAATCTCATCTGGCAAGGTTTCTACAGCTGGATACCCTTCCTAACGCCAACCACTCCAAGAGTGTAGTGGGTGCTTGCTACATGTCTCCGGCTCAGAAGTCAGTCAGGTAGCACTGGCAACGACCACACTTGAATGGTGCTTTTTACATGCCACTGGCACAAGTGTATGTCAGGCGGTACTGGCATCAGCCATGACAATGATTTCACTTGACTCAACAGGTCTTCTTAGGCACAGTATATTGCCCAATGACTGAACGGTACTTTTAAACGGGCCAGTTATGCGACACTGGCTATGATCTCACTTATGTGTGTATAGCTACAATCTCACTTATGTGTGTATTTGTGTTGGTGTGGGGGTTGATTTCTCCAACTAAAGGCAGTGCTCCAACATGGCCACAATCAAATGACTGAAACAAGTAAGAGTAAAAGAATAAAATATACATACATGCAGGAAAACTGACATTCTTACATATTCATTCTGACATATAAACATAACAGACGTATATATCTACAGATACCTACATATACATACATTCCTGTATTTTTAAACATGTAGCTCATACATGTAAACTTTTATAATGTATTAGTTACACACACACACATATATCTATATATATAAAAATGAGAATGTGTCTGTCTGTCTGTCTGTCTGTCTATCTGTCTGTCTGTGTGAATCCCTAAAACTCGAGAACTACGCAACCAATTTCATTCAAATTTTACACATGCCTTATTTAGGGTTCCAGTTGTGTTTTAGTCAAAAAAAATTATTAATTTCTTGCAGAGTTCGAGCACACGGCAACATAATATCTCCTCCACTATTTAAGTATTACGTGTCAAAAGTGAAACAAAAACACTCATGTCAAATACTTTCACTTTAAAAATGAAACTATTCCACTAACTGAAACAATCACATTTCGATACTGTAGTGACAGATACTTTCACAGAGAGAGAAAGAGAGAAAGAGAGAGACAGAAAGAGAGAGAGAGAGAGA
>NC_069004.1:20007903-20009657 GCF_001194135.2 Octopus bimaculoides
ACTTCTTTTCATGTTTCTTCCGGTCTTTCCATGCATTGAATTCATTACACAGCTGATAGCAGTGTATTTTATGACTATGGCCTTATCTGCTGATAGCCTCAAAAATAATATCCTTCCAGATAAACTTGTGTTAATAGTCCCAAAGACAGAAACCAAATGGTCTCCATAATACAACCACAATTTCTAATGCTATGTCAAATGGCTGATTCACAGTTTATGCCAAGACATATTTTCCAAGTCACTATAGATTCATCTTATCCGCAAAACACTTTCACATTTTGTTGTGTCTGGGGAAAGTCATTCTTATTACTGATTTGATTTCCACTCATTTACTTATTTATTTTTTCTAAAATTTTCATTACATATTGCAATCTTTTCAATAGTTGTTGACTATCCGTTATCAGAGCTGCGTTCATTTTGTGTGCTTGTTTGTGTGCATGTGTATACACATATGTATGTATGTCTGTATGCATGTATATATGCATGTATGTATGCCTGTATGTGTATGCATATATCTATGTATGCATGTGTACGTTTGTATGTATGTATGCATTCTGCATATTCATGTTTGTGCGTGTGTGTATTTTTGTGTTTCCCTCTGTCTCCTTGTGTGTGTCTATGTGTATGGGTTTGTGTGACTATGTATGTGCATCTGTTATGTATGGATGTGTGTCTCCATATGTGTCCTTGTATGTGTGTGTGTGTGTGTGTGTGAAGTGTGCATGTATGTCTTTGGTCATGTGTTTCAGTCTGCATTTATGTATGTGTGCATGAGCTTGTCTGTCCATATTACCTATGTACCCATCTATCTGTTTACTTACATATCCATTTATCTACACACACATATATATATATATATCATCATCATCATCATTTAACGTCCGCTTTCCATGCTAGCATGGGTTGGACGATTTGACTGGGGACTGGCGAACCAGATGGCTACACCAGACTCCAATCTGATTTGGCAGAATTTCTACAGCTGGATGCCCTTCTAACGCCAACCACTCCAAAAGTGTAGTGGGTGCTTTTTATGTGCCACCAGCACGAGGACCAGTCCGGCAGTACTGGCAACGGCCACGCCCAAATGGTGTTTTTTACGTGCCACCTACACGAGTGCCACTAAGGTGAAGCTGGAAACGATCATGCTCAAATGGTGCATTTTACGTGCCACCGTCACAGAAGTGAGACCACTGCTCTGGCAGTGATCCCGCTTGGATGGTGCTGTTAGCACTCCACTGGCACAGGTGCCAGTCATCAGATCGATCTCACTTGCCCCAACAGGTCTTCGCAAGCTGAGTTTAGTGTCCAATGAAGGAAGGTTGGCATGGGTACCAGTCAACAAATTTAGTTCAATTTTCGATTTCGATTTCACTTGCCTCAACAGGTCTTCATAAGCAGGGTTTTGTGTCCAAAGAAGGAAAAGTATGCATAAGTGGGCTGGCAACACCCCTGGTAAAGGCCACAGGTTATGGTCTCACTTGTCTTGCTGGGTCTTCTCACACGCAGCATATTTCCAAAGGTCTCGGTCACAAGTCATTGCCTCGGTGAGGCTTAATGTTCCAAAGTTGTGCTTCACCACCCCATCCCAGGTCTTTCTGGGTCTACCTCTTCCACAGGTACTCTCAACCGCAAGGCTGTGGCACTTTTTCACACAGCTATCCTCATCCATTCTCGTCAAATGACCATACCAGCACAATCGTCTCTCTTGCACACCACAACTGATGCTTCTTAGGTCCAACTTTTCTCTCAAGGTA
>NC_069004.1:20009667-20011139 GCF_001194135.2 Octopus bimaculoides
CTGATGCTTCTTAGGTCCAACTTTTCTCTCAAGGTACTTATACCCTATTGAGTATGCACACTGACATTACACATCCATCGGAGCATACTGGCTTCATTCTTTGTGAGCTTACGCATGTCCTCAGCAGTCACGGTCCATGCTTCACTGCCATGTAGCATGGCTGTACGTACATATGCGTCATAGTCTGCTTTTTACTCTGAGCGAGAGGCCCTTTGTCACCAGCAGAGGTAAGAGCTCTCTAAACTTTGCCCAGGCTATTCTTATTCTAGCAGCTACACTTTCAGCCCCCCCCCCCCACTACTAACTTGGTCACCCAGATATCGGAAACTATCAACCATGTCCAGTTTATCTCCCTGGAATGTGACAGAAGTTGTTCTTTGCACATTTCCAGTGTTTATTGCTCCTGAGCATCTGCCACATACAAAATCTATCTTGCTGGTTAGTCTTCCTTTGATATTGCTACACCTCTTATGTGTCCATAGCTTACACTGGGTACATCTTATAGAGTTTCTACCTATACCTTTTCTACAGATCGAGCAGAGCCATCTACCTGAAGGGGTTTGTGGTTTGTCTACCTTCCTACTTATTAGGATTTTGGTTTTAGCTAGGTTGACTCTAACCTCCTTCGATTCTAATCCTTGCTTCCACACCTGAAACTTCTCCTCTAGTTCTGATACTGACTCAGCAATTAGAGCAAGGTCATCAGCATAGAGGAGCTTACAGGGGCATCCTGTCTTGAATTCCTGTGTTATTGCCTGGAGGACTATGATAAATAGGAGTGGGGGGGGGCTAAGGACTGAACCTTGGTGGACCCCTACCTCTACCCAGAATTCTTCACTGTACTCGTTGCCAACCCTCACCTTACTGACAGCATCTCTGTACATGGCTCACACAGCTCTCACTAACCATTCATCTATCCCTAGTTTCCTCATTGACCACCAGATAAGGGATCGGAGGACCCTGTCAAAGGCTTTCTCCATGTCAACAAAAGCCAGGTACAGAGGTTTATCTTTCGCTAGGTTCTGCAGCTGTCTTACCAGAAATATAGTATCAGTGGTGCTTTTTCCTGGCACGAATCCAAACTGCATCTTGTCTAAACTGACTCTCTCCCTAATTAGTTGGGCTATGACCCTCTCCATTACCTTCATTACTTGGTCCAACAACTTGATACCTCTGTAATTGTTTGTGTCTAAAGTGTCACCTTTACCTTTGTAGCAGTTAACTATAGTGCTGCTACACCAGTCATTGGGTATGACTCCTTCGTGCATCACCTGGTTAACTATATGGGTGACTAGGCTATAGCCAACACTGCCAGATATTTTGAGCATCTCTGCAGTGATTCCTGATGAGCCGGGGGCCTTCCCTGTCTTCATACTCTTGATTACTTTATCTACCAAGGTACTGTCAATTAGGATAGCGGGCCCCTCTGTTGGGTTGACATTCAGCAGACTCTCTTCCTCCCATTCATTCTC
>NC_069004.1:20011239-20012568 GCF_001194135.2 Octopus bimaculoides
ACTTAAATAAATCTAATCCTTATTCAATTAATATTATTTAATTAGCCCATGTGGTATTTAATTATTTAATTAGCCCATGTGATATTCTCAAAGGGGTATGTCCTACATAGTTGCAATTTGATGGAGCTCCTTGGCTTTTCAACGATGTTAATGCTGAGTTTGGCCTCCTTCAGAGCTTTCCTAAATCTTCGGGCTAGTTCTCCATGGGCTGTGGCCTCTACAAACATCATTCCTTGATATTTGTCGGTCTTGTATCATGTGTTCACCCTGTTTGCTTTGTCACAAACTCTTTGTATCCTATTCCAGTCTTTACTTCTATATCTACGGAAGGTACCACTAGTTTCATTACATATAATGCTGACTTCTTTCTAGCTCCCTTGTATACCCGAACCTTATCTTTCTGGTCATATCCAGAGAATTGCATGCAATGCATGAAGTTCTGTATATGTTTCTTTGTTTCATAGGGTTTGCATAGTGGGGACATGTTTATTATCCTAAGTCTACTATCAGTATGTTGATTTTCATGTTTGTGACAAAGCTATGGGTTTCGTGTAATAGGAGTGGAGGAGCTGCACACTGTTGTTCATAGTCTCTAACCAAAATTCAATATCAAGGACAGGGGGTCTATTGTTAGGGTGCCTATTGGAGTAATTTGTAGTTACCATGATACTTTGGTGGATGGAGTTAGCTATGTGCTGGATGTTCTCCATTACATTCCTCTCAGTTTCTATATTACAGTTGCTAGAGTTTGTCCTAACTAGAATATTAATGTCATCTACACACCTACAGCAAAGCAAAACAGTTGTCAATTGTTTTTCAAAGAATTGTTTAAGCTTTCTGTCCCACCAGGTCATAAAGACACTGGCCACATCTCCAGCCACACTGACACACAGACATCTGGAAGCATTTCAATGAGTGGTCATAATACCTGAGAGGAAGTAGGATAGCCTATAATTGCTGGAGATATTCGCTCCGCAAACTGGTCAGGTTGGGGGCCCCATAATAGGGTATATGGTCCTTACGTAATCTGTATATCATAGGAACATTGTTGTTGAATGTTTGGAAATTTTGTGCAGTCTGTTTCTTGGGTTAGTATGTTGCACCACATTCCCACATGTGAATGTTCCTGTGGTGCAATTTCTCTTATGCTACTGATGTGCTTTTGCATAGTCTGGACATAGTTCTGTGGGCTGTCTATTGACAGTCTGCCAGATTTGTCTGTAGGGAAGCACACTAATTCCCTGTTCCTAATTTGCTATTTCAGTTTTTGTAGGCCTTTGGCAACAGAATGTATGTTTTTTATATATATATATATATATATATATATAT
>NC_069004.1:20012706-20019376 GCF_001194135.2 Octopus bimaculoides
GGAGAGAGAGAGAGAGAGAGAGAGAAGTTATGAGAGGTAATGGTGCCAGTAAGATCCACAAGGTGTCAGGTAATGCTGAGTAAGTGCTATGGATAGACCACAGTTAAGCTCCAGGTTCAGTAATGATGTGAATAAGGAGTCCAATGTAGGTCATATATCAGCGTGTGTATATATTAAAACAATTTTCAGAATGAGATAAAAAACCAAGACTGTGAAGATTTCAGAACATTTATAAATAGAAGATCTTACAGCTGTTTCCAGGATATTTATTATATTCCTTAATTGGAGACGGTGTGAGAAAATGGTTAAGCAATAGTTAATTTAGATAAGATACGAAATAGAGAGTGAAGTGGAGGAATGAAAATAGATGTGAAATATGCAGGGATATTGCATTTGTAGATCCATTATTCAGGCAGAATGGTATACATATAAGATTCCAATACCTTGTGAGTAAAATCCAATAGTATCTAAAATTGGTCATTCCAAGTATAGGTTCTATGATACAAATTTCTTGTTTTAAAGTGATCTAAATTAAAACCATCCATCAGAATCTCATGTTAATTTATGTTTCAAACACCAGTTTAAGAATGGCAAAGTTATTTTAATAAATTCTTCATTGCTTTCTAAATTAATTGAACAGAAATAGGTAACAAAAAAGGTTAATAGAAACATATTGTTTTTATCACCCAAACATGTCATGTTTAGTAATTTTTAAATCTTTTTATCCAAAGTTCTACTTATTAAACAAATAAGGGAAGTTTGCTACAGTAGCTTGTTCTGTTATAAATATTAGTCAAGTCTCTCTCAAATTAAATCCTAGCACCTTAAAAACATGGACACATTAGATAATGTATCCTGATATGAAAAAAAAAAAGAGTGGATGGCTATGGTCAAACTCTCTTTCATCATAGCTCTGCTAATGAGATTAACAATAACTTGAATACCAAAAGTCGACAAGGAAACATCTAGAAATAGTAGTCAAGTCTCTCTTAAATCTTTAATACTGTCTTTAAAAAAAATTAAGGATGTATTAGATAATGTATCTCTGATATACAAAAAAAAAAAGATGGGATAGCCATGGCTGGAATACCATTGGTCATTCATCTGCTCAATCAGGATAAGTTTTGCTTTTTATTGTGATTTGAAATTATCAATGGTTACCAAGTAGCCTTATGTTTGATTAGGTTTAAAGATTAAAAGTGATTTTCCTTTTAATCTATTAACTTAAAATATGCACTTCCATGGAGCATAATCATATTATATCTCATCTATCAATCTTAATAATGCTAAAACTCTAGAGATGTTTGTGTGTACCCAAAATATCTCAGAAATAGTATATTTTATCTTAATTTCTTTTGCATATTTACTTTCATACTTACCTTCGATAGTGTAGTACAAATTTTTGTGATATTTGGACCTCTATTTATTAATGAAAACGATTAAACACAATTTCTGTTTTTGTTATTTCTTGATGCAAAAAAACATGGTTTCTGTGATGTCAACACACATATAATGAATGTCATATATAATGAATGGCTTGTCAATCAACACAAACACACATTTACTATCTGTGACATATTCACACAAATAGCTTTCGCATTCTCTAAGAAAAAAAAAAATGTCGAGTTTTTGACTTACACAATATTTTAATCATTTAGAAGTATTTTTAACTGAATGTTATTTCAAAAATGTAAATTGTTTGTACAGTAAGTTTTTATATTTTAGTTTTCTTTAAACAGACAATATTTTAATGTTTCTTTTTAATTATCTTCAAGTGAATAGTGATCTTTCGCTTTGACTCTCAGAACTGTCATCTGGAGTTTGTTAATTTCTGTAAAAAATTTTCATTTATTTACTTATGTTTTAAAGTGAAAGAGAGGAGAAAATGAAAGATGTGTATATGAAATGGACATGTATGTGTGAAAGAGAGAGAGAGAGAGAGAGGAAGAGAGAGAGTGAGGGGGCGTGTTGTCATGCATATGTACATATATCAATACATATGCATACATCATTTTTGTATGTACGTGTGCATGTGTGTGAGAGTGAGTGAATGAAAGTGTTCTCATGTATGTGTAAGTGGCACACTCTCTCTCTCTCACACACACACACACGTCCATTCCATATACACATTCATACATCTTTCACTTTCTCCTCTCTTTCACTTAAAAAAAAAGTAAATAGATAAAAAATCTTTACGGAGATTAATGAAGAAAACCAGCTGATCCAGATGACAGTTCTGAGAGTCAAAGTGAAATATCACCCCAAGGGAATACCATTACAAAAAATTTTTTCAAGTGCATTCAACATATTTCAGCTCCAAAGATTTGGCTGCTATTTCTAGCATGCCCTGATACCACATAACAGCTATTTGTGATAAAGGATCTGAAATACTTGTTACATGGTAGCAAGGTGTGCAAGAAATAGCAGCCAAATCTTGCCTTTTCTGGGGAAAGGAGCCGTTTACGCGTGATTTCGATGTCACATTTGTTGAAATCATGCAAAATAACCTGGAAATGAAAAAAAAAAAAAACCCACGAAACAAAACTCCGTTGTTGGAAAACTCAGACTTTCCAGGTAACCCAATGGGTCACGGGGAGTTCAGTCATACCTTAAAATGCATTGAAAACTTCTATAACTAATGGCATAGTTCTAGAGTTCATATTCCACATTTTTAATATTTCAGCTTTATGTGTGGAGTGCTTTTCAGCCTCATGTGCTTGGATGTTACTCGCCACATCCATCAGTGTACAATACCTGGATAGGCTGTCTTATGTGACAATATCAGAACAGTAAGCTTTTTCCAAACCACTATATGAAGACCTTATCAAGATTTGATAAGATCTGTGTGCATTGTCATTTGTAACAATACCAGGGTGGTTCGCTTTTCTTTCCCTGGGCTCACAATTGTTTGTTTATAGGTTCAATTCCCAGAATGTTATGTCCCTGAGCATAGTGCTTCATTTCACATTGCTTCTGTTCACTCTATTGAAAATGAGTACCATCAATAGAAGGTTGTGACAGATTTGCATCTCATTCAGGAGTAAGTATTGTACACTCAGTTGCTTAAACTCCTTGGAAACTGGGAGAAACTTCAGCCTAATGGACCTGTAAGCTCAAGGCAGACAATATGCTCTAAGTCCCAAATCTTAAGATAATGGGAACACAATGGAAATAGTATGGTGATGACACAAAACACTGATCCTTCCATCCTTTAGCTCCCTGTAATAATCTGAGGAAGCAAACATAACCAAATCTACTAACAACTATAACGTCAAAGGAATCTCTACATGATCAGTTGATCTGCTAAATATAGCAGTTAAATCTCACTTAAATTATATCAAGTATTGTTGAAATGGTAGGATCACATTGGACAATACAGCTTTACACACATAATACTTGAGAGAAGGACTGCTTGGTCATGGCTGGAATACCTTTGAATAGTTTGCTCAGTTGGGGTTGACATAAGCTCAAACATCAACAATATCAACAACAACACTGCTATTATATAAAAATAGCTGTAACAAACTTACCATTTTCTTTCAATGATTTCTGAGATAATCCTAATGCTTGTATGTGTGTATTTATGGAGATGAATTTAGATTCAACCTGGGACATTTGCTTAACATGATGATCGGCTATCATCAGTTGTAATTCTATTTTCTGTTCTTGATCTTTAATTTGCTTTTGATAACCAAAGTTTTCAAGCTGAAAAATATGTTATAAGCTTCCTTTCATTTGAGTTGTCACAATAAAATGCACTGTAATATGGTGGCAAATAAGAACTGATGGCCCGTCTAAACCATACCAGCATGGACAGAGGGAGTAAAATGATGATGATAATTATATGTGCATGTGTGTATACACACACAGAGATTCACACATACAAACATATATATCTTGCACACCTGAATTCCTTTACAAGTAGGGATTCTAAACAATTTACTTCCCTTCTCACCCATATATACCATTTCAAGACTTAGGGCACACCCTGTACCATGTCCTAGTTTATAATCTGTGGTGGAACTCCAACAATGCATATTGTTACATCTGTAAATTATGTTGCTAAGAGTTGTTCACTATATTATACCAGAATGAGCCTCTTTGTTTAATTGATTCTCTGACATAACTTATGCTTGTAGGACATAAATTCTATAAGACCTTTGCTCATTATGTAAAATCATTATTATTTGTTATTATCTTAATTAAACTTCTCTTTTACTTATATCTTCTTTTTCTACTCCCTCCACTCCCCACATTGTTCTTAGCTACTTTGTCTTGTCTGTAAATTATTACTTTGTCCCCAAACCACCACTATATCGCTGACAACACTATTTCTTTGGCCAGCTTTATCTCCTCTGCTTTTAGTCAAGTAGAACCTTCATCTTGTGTCACTCCTTAACCTACCCTTCTATTTGATTATTTCCTCTGCTTCATCCAACACTTCCTTCACTACCCCACTCTGTTCTCTTTAAACCTTTATATTTATAAACACTGCTTGGAAATACACATTTGGAACCTTGCTGTTGAGAAGAGATGCCCAACTTGTTTTAACATTTTCAGAGGACTTGTTGCAAAGCATACATCTACAACATCAAGCACATATTACATTTTAATATGATTATTACATAAGTTATGGATGTCTTGAATCAGGTGTTGAGATAAAACTTTACATAATTCTTCTGTTCTGTTTTCTTTTTTCTTTATTCTGTAATCTGCATTTTGTGCTCTACATAAATATACATATCAAGCCTACCTGTATTTATCTACCTTACTACTCTCTCTCTCTCTCTCTCTCTCTCTCTCTCTCTCTCTCTCTCTCTCTCTCTCTCTGTTATATATATATATATATATATAACAATTCTGGAGTGGATCTAGAGAGGTGTGTATAACAACCAAAGTATTGTGGTTATGATCTCTGTGAGTCACATCAGCTTGAGTACTAAGATAAACCTAATTAAATGGAAATTATGCAGAATTTTGCCAGATGGTCTGGACATGTTATTAGATGGTAGTTCTAATCAGCTACTCTTCTACTTGTTTCAGTCATTTGACTATGGCCATGCTGGAGCACCAACTTTAGTTGAACAAATCGCTCCCAAGACTTATTCTTAGTGAGCCTAGTAGTTATTCTATCAGTCTCTTATGCTGAACTGCTAAGTTATGGGGACATAAACACACCAACATCATTTGTCAAGCGATAGTGAGGAGGCTAACAGATACACAAACACACATACGACAGGCTTCTTGCAGTTTCTGTTCATCAAAACCACTCACAAGGTTTTGGTCAGCCTGTAGCTATAGCAGAAGACACTTGCCCAAGATGCCACACAGTGGGACTGAAGCCAGAATCATGTGGTTGGGAAGCAAGCTTCTTACCACACAGCCACCACAACTACTCAGATTTTTTGGTGTCTGTAGCAGAGGTTATTCTGTTACAAGTATTTAAATTAAATCTCAAAATATCTGATATAACTTGCTGTCTTCATGCACTGATTCCTATTGTAGCAACCCATGTGTGATTGTAGTTTTTTTAATCCAAACCACTTGTCCTGGAGTACCTGTAAAAGATAATGGGTGCTACTCTTCATTCTCAGACTAGAATATAAAACATCATCATCCTCCTCCTTTTATTGTCCACTTTTCCATGATTGTATGAATCAGAAAGAATTTGGTGAATTTTCTATGGCTGATGCCCTTCATGTCACCAACCTTCACCTGTTTCCAAGAAAGATAATATTTCATCATGACTAGACATGTTTTCATGGCAGACTGAAAGGAAAAAAAACACTGCTTGCATGATGGTGACACTCACAACTATCACTGGATATCAAGGCAAGGAGATGGTAATACACAAACATAAGCACACACACACGCACGCATGCACACACACACACACACACGCATGCACGCGTGTACACACACACACACACACACAAAATAATGGAAACATCTAGCATCAGAGCATCATGATTTTGAAATATCTATAAAATCGTCAAAAGCTTGTTTATTTTTATGTTTTTTGATTTATTATTAGTGTTGCTTAATATGTTTTACTAAAATTGCTGTTTCTTTTCAGATATCATCAGAAAAAGGTAATTAAAATTCATTAAAATGACAGATCTATCAGACTTTCAAAGAGGTCAAATTGTTGGTGCTTGTACAGCAGGCGCTAGCTTAACAAAAACAGCCTAAATGTATCAAGAAGTATTGTCTTGAAAGTAATGACAACCTTTGAGAAAGGGGAAAAATCCTCCTCGTCGAAACAAAACTCCAGAAGAAAACCCAAACTTTCAGACAGGGACTGTCAGACTCTTACGCAAATTGTTAGAAAGGATCACAAAAGTACAGCTCCCAAAATTACTGCAGCGCTTAATGACCACCTCGAAAACCCAGTTTCCATGAAAACTGTTCAAAGGGACCTGCACAATGCCAGATTTCACGGGCAGGATGCAATTAGAAAACCATTACTTTCAAAAACAAATGATGCAAAGCATTTAGAGTGGAGTAAAAACTTACAGAATTGATCCCTAGAGCAGTGGAACAGTGGAAAAATATTTTCTTGGACAAGTCATCCTTTACCTTATTTCCAACCTCCAGCCGAGTATATGTGTGGAGACAGCCAAAAGGAGCATTTGACCCAGACTGCCTTCTTTCAACTGTTGAACATGGA
>NC_069004.1:20019832-20024281 GCF_001194135.2 Octopus bimaculoides
TATATATATATATATATATATATATATATATATATATATATATATATACTAGCTGACGTACCCGGTAAAGTGGGGCTTATCCCTTTGTTCCATTCTCATAATTGTTTCGCTAATCTAATAAAAACAATACAAAGTATGTAACCCTTAAAATGGTTTTTGTGCATTTACAGAGAATACAAAACTGTCTTACATAGGATCTTGTTTTTAGGAATTCCGAATAAGTTATGAATACCCAAATTGTGAAGTCAGTTATGTAATAATTAGTTACCCGATAGTAAGAATTCAAATAAAGTAGCCCTGAAAATGGCTTTAAAGCATTCCCAGAGTATATAGAACATAGGAGGAAATACCAATACGGTATGTATACCAAAATCATGAAGCATGTTATGTAATAACAGGCTAATCAGGTATGAGATAATAACAATTTAAAGTAAATAACTCTGAAAAGGGCTTTTGTGCATTCCCAGAGAATATTACCCTCAGGGGTGCTAGTGTTGAAATAGATTTGCAATGAATGTAGAAACAGACTGACATTTAGTTTTACAGTAGACATACAAATAGATTTGCATATAGATTTAAAAATAAAATAATATGTAGATTATTAATACATTTACAACACTTACAAATATTACAGTTAAATAATAAATACCTGATGATTTGGTGAATCTTATTAAGTTTGCAGAGCTTCTTTCTAAAAAAACCTTTTTGGTCTTTCCTTGTGGGGCAAAAATAAACAAATGATTAGGATTGCCAACTCTTGAGCATCCCACATAAAGTTGGCCATGGGACAAAACTGGTTCTAAAAGGTTCAAACCTACCACATTCAAGGACTGTCCCTTAGCCTTCTTAATGCTAATTTCAAAGCTGTTTCAATGGGAATTGCAGGTGCTTGTACTGGAAAGGTATATCCGAGGGTATAAGTGGAATTTTAGGAATGAATACAGGTTTGCCACTTGCTTTACCAGTCAAAATTGTTGTCTCCAAGGCTGTTGGCATCATCTCCTTTATTATAAGTCATGTGCCATTGCAAAGCTTTGGTGGATCAACGTTTCAAAGCAGCATAACTGGTGCCCCAATTTTGATGTGCAAGTTGTGAGGTGGGAGGCCAGGTGGTGTTAGACTATTCAAGAATTTAACTGGATAATTCACAGCTTCATCGATGTTGTAGATGTGACACTCACCTGGCAACTGTTTCAGAAGTTTAAAGTTCAAATCATCAATGCTATATTCTTTGGAGCTAAAATGGCACAGGTTTTCAGCCAGTTGTGGTCTGTAAACTAACTCTTCAGTTTAGGAAACACCTTATTCATTAGTTCCTTTAAATCAGATATCATACACCCAGAAGGCAAGCTTACCTGGCCATCCTTCTTGCCAACCGAAGTGCCATTACCGATGCCCAACAGTTGCTTTGAAAAGGTTCTGTCCACATCATCACCACTGAGCTACACTTTCTGTTGGTTGTGTGTCTTAGCTGTTGCACACTACTCCATAGGTAGGATGAGTTTATGTTGGCATTTACTTCATCAGCTCTTGTCCCCTTTGGAACCACTGGAAGGGTTTGTCTAAAGTCTCCTATGTGATGGTTGGAGGCGAATACTGTATCTTATTTTTAATGTTTTTGATTGCAAGGTATAACAAATATTATTATTTCTTAAGTAAGAAGCTATGATGGTAAACTCGTCACTTGTAACTTAATTATAAGTATTTATCACCATGCATAACTCTTAATTCAGGCTGCGCAAATGTTATGATGAATTATACACATCAAGACGCTGAACGTGCGTTTTATGCGTGCATGTATGTTGAAGATATGGAATCATATTCTATTAACCGTTACATAAAAAAATTACAGTTTCATAAATACAGAAATAAAATTAACAAGTTGAAAGAACGTGAAGTAAAAGAAAATAATTTCTACATTAGTTTATTTATGTACATTTGGCATTTATAGTGCAATTGGAAAGTAAGGTCATTTCGTCGTAGAGAATTACGACTTAAAATTCACACTAGCTAATCTTTCATACTAACTACTAGAGTTCACAACAATTCAATCTCGTTGGATTTGAGTTATGAACATGGCATAAAGATTAGCCGATACTCAAAAGTGTCGTGGATTTGAGTGACAATCAACGATCACTGGAGAATTTCCCAAAAAATCAGGGTTTTTATAACTGCTCATACACGAATTCTAAGAACCGCACTTCATGAAAGATTTCTTTAATGAAAGTTCAGAATTCATATATGGGCAGTAATTTTTAATCAATGAGAAATCAACAATTTCTCCTGTTCGAGCAAACGAACCTATGTTCTCTCCTCGCCTCTTATGAATTTGCTACACCTGCAAGCAAAACTGTTGCACCTCCCATGAGCCTGGTGTTGTGTCTCAGATCCTGAAGGGCCACGTGAAGAGCTTCAAAGGAAACCCTACGGCTCATTGTTGCTTCATCCCAGATGATCAACCTGCGTTCACCCAGAAGTTTGCCGTTTATAGATTCACAACTGATGTTGCCGTTTGCCTTCTGTTTCTCGGACAGGTCCAAAGGGAGTTTGAAACTTAGCAGGGTTGCAGGTATTCCACTTGACACCACTGCTATGGCAATGTGTTTAATTTGGCGCAGTTTAGCCAGAAGAAGGTTGATGACAAATGTTCTGCCAGTTCCACCTGGAGCATCCAGAAAGAAAAGACCACTTATTTCATTTATCAATGCTCGAAATAACGGTGTTATAAACACCCAGCTGGTCCTCCATCAGTTTGTGTTCTTTACCAGTTATATATGCTGTCATTTCCTCGATGTCAGAGCTGATTTCTTGAAGGTACTCAATTGAGAGATTGTTTGCTGCCTGTCCAAATGTGGACTTGTGTTGACTTTCCATAGCTTGCACTCGGGTGTCCAGGTCAAGTAATGCCTCATTGTAAATGGCATTATTGAACGTGGCAATTTCAGCTGCTGAGGTTTGCCTTTGAATCCTTTGTAGAGTATCCTCTACCATGCTGATTTGTGGGTCACTAAAGCTTGAGAGGTTCATGCAAGCCACATGTCATCAACCTGATAGAAAATAGCTGGCGCAGTTGATGTAGTGCTGTGCTGACTGCTGCCTCCCCCAGCGTCTGGTCCCAGTGAGTATCATCCTCCAGTAGTCCATGTTTGGTGCAGGCTTCTCTGTAGGTCATGAAGACTTCCCCATTGTGTCTTCAAAAGTCTGCGAACGATGTAGGGCCTCTGACAGTGTGCAGCAGTAGATGCAGAAAGAAGCACTCCTGCTGATTAGGGTGCAGTGTACACCCACCTGATGGCCCCACTTCTGAAGACAGCAGCTTCTTCCCAGCCCTCAATGCATGCTCCTTGCTTGCGTCTGTTCCATCTATTGTGTGCCCAGGTATAGTACTCGGGGATCTCTACATACAACAGTGTTCAGGCATTGGCATAATTTGAAGAAAGCTGTGAAAGTGGTTTCTGGTGAATTCAGAACTATGTTTCGAGCACTGTTTTCTGTGAAATATACAAGCTGGCCATTTTCAAGATGTACAGATAGATTTTAAGATGTTCCTACATGTAAACAGGGTGTGACCTTTGTGATGACAGTGCATTTATCTAAAAGCAGAACAGTTCTTCATGCAGTGCTTGTCAATTGGCTGAAGTGACACGAAAGGGTATATTCATGAATAAGTCACTAACTGAAATAAGTGGATCTATTGTTTAGGAAAATACTATTTACTTGTTTTAAGGGTTGTACCGGATTAATTGCGAAAATAACTCTAACAGTTCAAATACTAAGAAATAGACATATTCAACTTGATTTATACCAAATAATATAGGAAAATGAATGGGTTATTTCCCTTGGCTGTTAATAGTTATATATGTGGATCCCTTCCAGGGGCTCTAGCCACCCAATTATAGATTTTTATTAAACTTCGAATGAGCTTAGTAACAAACTGGATGTTACTTTAGCATATTTGCAAAGTTTCATGAAAATTCATTAACAGGTGTAGACACAAACAGACAAACAAACAGACAACTTCATTTTATGTATGTATAAGATATAATAAAGGTTCAAGAGCTTCATGTTTTGGCATTTATCAAGCTAGTTACAAGGCAAAGAGCTGTGAATTAATATAACTGGCAATAAATAGATTTCCCTCTGGGTTGTTGTAGATCAAATTTTAAAATCATAATAATGGCTCATGGACAATTCATATTTTTTCAAGTAACTTGCCTGTTATGTTGTTCAATAAGCAAATACATAAATAAATAAATGAGTAAAGAAATAAAGAGAGAAAGAAAAAACCTTACGTGTGTTATCACATACACACACATGCAAAAACAAGTTCTGCACACACATATATGAGAGAAAGTGCATATAAATTAGGTGTATAGATATACATGCGGAAACATGTATACATGTACACAAATGCATGCATATATATATATATATATATATATATATATA
>NC_069004.1:20026452-20028952 GCF_001194135.2 Octopus bimaculoides
ATATATATATATATATATATATATATATATATATATATATATATATACACACACACATATATAGTACAGACACTGATGCACACACACTCACGAGCATACATACATACACACAGACACACATACATATATATATATATATATATATATAATGGTATAGCTACAACTATCTCTGCCTACGCCCCACAAGGGGGCCTACAAAATGAACAGAAGGATCATTTTTATGCAGGCTACCTCAAAGACGAGTGACAATGATCTCATCTTTGTTGCTGGAGATTTTTAATGGACATGTCAGACAGCAATCTGGTATCTTCCATGGTGTACATGGAGTTGGTACCAGAAATGAAGAGGGAACTAGGCTCCTGGAGTTCAGCGATGCAAATAGCCTATTGATCTGCAACACTAATTTCAGGAAGCTAACTAGCCACCTGATACCCTATCAATCAGGTGACTCTACTAGCCAGATCGACTTCGTTATCACAGACAGAGAGGGATGCATGGTTGCTCTTAAATACAAAGCTCCTCCCTGGTGAACAATGTACCCCCCAGCATAGATTAGTTATTAGTGTCTTTAGACTCAAAGCCAGAAGGATGCCAAGGAGCAGACCAATCTTGAAAAGAAGGACTTGGAAGCTTAAGAACCTTTTACATGGTCAGAGATTTAGGGATATCCTAATTGAGAAATTTGATGATAGGGAGGAGGGACTACAGTCCTGTGACATAGAAAGCAGCTGGGAATCCCTGCAAGACAGCTTGCTGAGTGCCTCAGACCAAATCTGTGGCTGGTGCAAAGTCCCTTCCAGACCTAGGGTAACATGGTGGTGGAACAATACTGTAGACAGGGCCATTAGAGCAAAGAAACAAACTTGGAATCCCTGGAAGAGTGGGGGTAGCAAGAGAATGTATCAGATAGCCAAAAGAGAAACTAAGAGACAGGTATATATAGTCAAGGGAATAGCAGAAAAGAAGTTTGCCAATGTTCAGCGACGTGAGGACCAAAGAATTGAAGTATTTGGGATTGCAAGACAGTGTGTGAGAGAAAACTGTGGTCTCTGCTTGGATGATGGTGCCCTTGCGTTTAATGATTCTGCAAAGGAAGAGGCTAGGAGATGCCATTATGAAAGACTGTTGAATGTGGAGAATGAATGGGAGGAAGAGAGTCTACTAAAGGTTGACCCAATTGAGGGACTAGCTATCCAAATCAACAATACCCAGGTAGATAAAGCAATTAAGGATATGAAGACAGGGAAAGCACCTGGCCCATCAGGAATCACCATTGAGATGCTTAAAGTATCAGGCAGTGTGGGTTATGGTCTTGTCACGCGCATCATAAATCAGGTAGTTCATGAAGGAGTCATATCCAATGACTGGTGTAGCAGCAACATAGTCAACTTGTACAAGGGGAAAGGTGATGCTTTAGATAGAAATAACTGCAAGGATATCAAATTATTGGATGAAAGTTACAGAGAGGGTCATAGCCCAACTAATTAATTAGGGAGAGAGTTAGTCTAGATGAGATGCAGTTTGGTTTTGTACCAGGCAGAAGCACAACTGATGCTATATTTCTGGTGAGACAACTACAGGAGAAATACCTACCCAAAGATAAACCTCTGTACTTAGCTTTTGTTGACATGGAGAAAGCCTTTGACAGGGTCCCCCAATCCCTTATCTGGTGGTCAGTGTGGATAGACGAGTGGTTGGTACGAGTTGTACAAACCTTGTACAGGGATGCTGTCAGTAAGGTGAGGGTTGGCAACGAGTATAATGAAGAATTCCAGGTAGAAGTAGGAGTTCACCAAGTATCAGTCCTCAGCCCCCTTTTATTCATTATAGTCCTTCAAGCACTAACAGAGGAATTCAAGACAGGCTGCCCCTGGGAGCTCCTCTATGCTGATGACCTGGCCCTCATAGCAGAATCACTACCAGAACTAGAGAAGAAACTTCAAGTGTGGTATAACTCGAAGTACATAATTATAAACATTTATACATACCCATACAAACACAACGTATCCACAAGCTCATATACAAATGTTCACACTTATATACAAACTAAATCTAATTCGTTTATCTCAGCCATGTGCAAATAAGACCAAAATAATACCGCAGTAAATAAATTGGTTGAAGTGATTTATATTTTTCTTTATAATCAAGAATAAAATCTATATAAGATTTGATCAAGTAGCCAGCAAGTAATAAACCACATAGGTAAAAATCAATACAAAATATATAATCATATAAATATAATTATAGTAAGGGCACTAATGAGTAATGTCACATACTAGAAATAGATACCAAATGGTTCTAAAAACTACATTTTTTTACCACATTGGCATGGGCTGAAAGCGAGGGAAATGAACAAAAAAGGGTTTTTTTAAAAATGGTTTAACCATAGATAGTGGAACTAATGTGGTAAATAATGTAGTTCTTAGAGCCATTTGATGTCTATTTTTAGCATGTGCACTACTCATTAGTGCCCTTACTATAATTATATTTATATGATTAT
>NC_069004.1:20030186-20043755 GCF_001194135.2 Octopus bimaculoides
ATATATATATATATATATATATATATATATATATATATATATATACATGCACAAACATACGAAGTATTTTAAATGTAGTGCACTACCAATTGGCAGCACACAGTTGCATGCACAGTTAGAGCCACCAGTGACCTTCATGAGGCAGTGTGCTGAGTGATATCACAGTGTTTACTTCACAAGTTGTGAAATTTGTGATGGTGTG
Organism: Octopus bimaculoides; assembly: GCF_001194135.2. Lineage (NCBI taxonomy): Eukaryota > Metazoa > Mollusca > Cephalopoda > Octopoda > Octopodidae > Octopus > Octopus bimaculoides. The sequence continues at coordinate 20,030,389 of NC_069004.1, forward strand.
ATCACTTGTATGCTGTAGTCAGTAATTTTGTCATGGACAGGAAGAGCCAATGCGAAATTTTGCATTAAACTTCGAAAGTTTGCTACAGAGACATTGAGCATGCTTCGGCAAGCTTACGGCAAAAAAGCAATGAGTCGTATACAATGTTTTGAGTGGCATGGATGCTTCAAAGGTGGAAATGTGGCACTGTGCAAGAATTCATTCTCCAGGCCCAGACTATCAATCAAGAGTTCTACTGCAATGTCTTGAAGCATTTAAGGGTGGATATTCAGCAAAATCGACCAGATCTGTGGAACATGAAGAACTGGATTCTTCACCGATCTCTCTTCATTCATGAGTTTCTCACCAAAAACATGGTATCACTTCTGCGCCCACCCCATTCACCAGATTTAGCACCTGCACAGACCAGTCTCTTCCTCAAGATGAAAATGCAGTTCAAAGATCGCCATCTTAACACTGTTGTCAAGATCCAGAGCAAATCACAGAAGGTCCTTGACTCACTTATGGAAAATGACTTCCAGATCAAATTCCAAAAGTGGCAGGAATATTGGCACCAGTGTATTGCTGCTGTGCAAGGTGACTATTTTGAAGGAGATGATATTAAAACTTAGGTAAATAAGTTATCTTTAATTAAGCATAAATAGTCTGGGAAACTTTTGATATTACCTTGTATATACATATACATACATGTATAGGTGAAGGTGCGTGGCTTAATGGTTAGGGCATTCAGTTCACGATCGTAAGGTCATGAGTTCAATTCCCAGGGCTGAATTGTGTTCTTGAGCAAGACATTTTACTTCATGCTGCTCCAATCCACTCAGCTGGCTAAAATGAGTAGTATCTGTATTTCTGTGTCACACTGAATCTCCCTGAGAACTACAATAAGGGTATATGTGTCTGTGGAGTGCTCAGCCACATGCACATTAATTTTACAAGCAGACTTTCTGTTGATTACATCAACTGAAACATATATATTGTTGTATCGCCAATTGTTATGACAATATCAATTTACCCGATAACTAATTAGTAACAATAAAGCATATAACGAAGCAGGGTAACAACAACATAACAACCCAACAAACTCTCCATGAACTATACACGAACTGACAAATGATATTCTGACAAATTACCAAAACAATACCTTACAACTTCCTGTGATTAGCACCTGCTCTTTCTGACCTCTCACTCAGACCGCTACTATTTATAGTCGTTCAGTCAAGTCTATTCTCACAGGGGGTGTTGTGACTTTTGCCACATCTCCCATTTTGAGATTTCGACTTCCATAGGAAACAAAATTTATTCTATTATTTTTTTCTCTTTCTTTCCAACACATCTCCCTTTTTGAAATTTTGCTTCCCTAGGGAGTTCAGTATCTTTTCCACTTAGGAATTATTTCTAAATGTTCAGTCTGTTTATGTTTTTCTGTTACTGCTACTTCTAGGCTCAATCTGTTTCAGTGCTGGCACATCGAACATGTCATAAAACACTTCCATTAGAATTTCCTTCCTTTCTACTGTATGTCTGGTTTTTAATTGATTTAAGTCGTGTTTATGCTCCCATCATTGGCCTTTTATTAAATACATCATGTTTTCAATTCTTTTAGTCACTACACCATCCTACCAACTCTCTTCAATGTTCTTGTATACTTTGAAGTGTTTAGTTGAATTTTTTTATTTTCTCTATATATTTTTTTCCTTTGACAAGAGTTTGTCAAAGATAGATTTAATCCTTTGTGCGAACATTAGCTCTGCAGGTGACTTGCCTGAACTGGAATTCAGATTAGGCATTATTCTGTACACCTTTAAAGATTTAGTTAGCGCTTCATCATTTCCTAACTCGTTCCTTGTTCTGCTTGCCCATTTGACCTCAGGTGGGGTAAACAAGTGCTTGAATGAATGCATTTTGCAGAATTTATTGAACTCATATCCTGTGAATTATGTCCCATTGTCTGATACTGTGGTGTCTTAAACACCATATTGAGCAAAAAGTTTGTGCAGGAACTTTATTGTTGCCTTCAAAGTAGGTTGACTGCCCCTACATACTTCCAGCCACTTTGTAAAGCTATCAACAATGATCAAGTAGTACATACCTTTCACTGGTTCAGCATAGTCTATATGCACCCTGGATCATGGACTATCTGCCTCAGGCCACAATTGGTATTTCACCAGTAATGCCTTGGCTGCTAGCACACAATCTCTACATGATTTTGCCAAATTTTCTATGTCCTGGTCCATTGTTGGCCAATACATGTAACTCATCATCAAAGCTTTCATTCTTGACATCCCCAGGTGTCCACTATGAAATTCATGTAATGTCCGTTTCTGTAATGTTGTTGGTTCTACCACTCTTTCTGCATACATTAATACATCATCACAGAGTGAAAAATGATTCACATTCGTGTTCTCTTTTGTTTATTTTTCAAGGTTTCCTTCATTTTTATGATGTATTTGTCCTCTGCTGAGTTACTTTTTATATCTTGTACAGTCGCTGACAACTCCTGAATGACATTACACATAACATTTTAAATTTCCTTTTCTTATTGTAATGTGGCTATCACTGTATCTTTCAGCAGTTCTGCATTCTTCAGAATTAGCCTAGATAAACAATCCGCGTGACCAATTTTCTTAGAAAGAATGTACTCCATCTTAAAGTTGTAATTTAATAATATTGTACCCCAGTGTTGTAATCTGTTAACTGAATGGGTAGGAATTCCTTTTGTCGATCTGAAAATTGATAGTAACAGTTGGTGGTCCATCTGAAGTCGAAAAATTCTGCCATGGAGAAATCTGTGGAATTTCTTCACAGCAAAAATAATCACTACAGCTTCTTTCTCTATCTGACTGGAGTTTTTTGGGTGGGGCTACCATCAGAGCACATGAGGCATGAACCACCACCCTCATATTACCATCTTTATATTTGTGTAGCAAAACTGCTCCTATGCCGTATTCAGAAGAGTCAGAAGCTACAATAAGCTCTGCTGCAGGATCAAAATGAGCCAGAAACAAATCCAATATTAACATATTTTTAATATCCTGAAACGCCTTTTGACAGTTATTTGATCAATTCCATTTGGTGTCTTTCTTTAGCAAATTATTAAGTGGAGCTCTCAATTCATACATGCTTGGTATGTAATTTTGATAATAGTTCGCTAGGCCAAGAAAAGCTTGTAATGTGGCTATGTTAGTTGCGGGGAGGTATATTAATTGTGTTTGCCCTCAACGTGTCAGGTTGTCTTCCATTTTTATCTATAATTTAATTTAATTTAATATTTAATTTCAGGCAAAAAGAATTCACACATCTCCTCACTGAGTTTGAAACTGTAATCTCTTACTTTTTGAAAAACACACTTCACATGTTTGATATGTTGATCACGAGAGTCACTTTTAATTAATACATCCTTGAGGTATGGAATTGCAAATTGACAGTCCGCCAACATCACATTCATAACCTGTTGAAATATTACAGACCAAATGGCAATCTATTATATTTGTATAGTCTTCTGTGCATATTCACTGTTAGAAGCTTTGAGCATTCCTTGTCTATTTTAATTTGTAGATACGCATCAGAAAGATCCAGTTTTGAAAATATTTTACCATCATTTAATTTTGCAAAAATATCCTCTGGAGTAGGCAGTGGATAGTGGCACATTTTTAGACAGTCATTCAAACCAGTAGAAAAATCAACACACATCCTAATTTGGTCACAACTTCTTTTGTTCGAGTTTCCACACAACCCCTTTTGCTATAGCTACCACTGCAAGAAGAGAAACCTTTCCTTCTTTACCAAAGGGGGAAGGCAGAACAATCTTTATAATTGACTCGGAGGACAGCAGCTGTTCGACATATACCCACATCTCCGTAATTTTCAGACACTGTACAATTGCATACAGGACAGTTTCACTGTCCTGCTTGCATTTTGGACAGGTAGGCAAAACTCTAGCACCATGCCTTGCAAGTTTATCCCAAACACTGCCAGGCCATGGACCTCGAACATTATCCATAGGTCTCAGCCCGAATGTTCTTTGAAACAGGCCAGCAAGTTGATTACTGTCGAGACCCAGGGTTTCTCCAAGGGTATCATCACATTCAACCTCTACCAACTTTCTATAAAAAGACGCAGTGGAACCAAAACCTCTGGTATTGCCCGCTCAACTGAAGAGCATGAGTGACTTATGGTACTCTGCTTGCCAGGCACCCAACCTTGGTCTACCCCTGATCCAGGGTTCAAGTCTACTAAAACTGGTAAACTTTGGAAACATCAAATTGACGAATGGAGACCACATGTGTTCACCCTTCAGGTAGAGCCAAAGATGCCTTAGCCTCAGCATGTGCTTGTGCATCATTAGCCATGGCATCCCTAGCCCACCCTTCAGCAGCTGTTGGCAACAGATAGAGTACTTCACAAGTGGTCTGCAGCCCTTCCACAAGAAGCGGAAGAGTATATGTTCCAGCTTATTCAGCCAATAATCAAGGCAAGGTACAATGGTTAGGCAGTAGGTAATTACAGATGTGATATATGCATTTGCAACCTCCACCCTCCCTTTCAAGGAAAGCCACCGCTCAGACCAGGTTTAAGCTAGGATGGCCACATTGCTTGTCACCTCACCCCATTCTTCTCTATCTGGAGGTTCAGTCCAAACCAGAACCCTTGCATTTTATTGAGCCCCTCTGCCCAAAGTCTCATGACATTGTTGGGAAGTATCGACTTGCCTCTCCAGGTGCCAAGAAGCAAGCTAACTGACTTTTCATGGTTAATTTTAGCTCCTGCCACCGCCTCTTTCTCTTTAATGGCCTCACCTACCCTCTGTAGGCGTTTGACCTCAGGTACGATGATAGTGATATCATCCGCATACGCCGTTACTGACTTAACATGACCCAAATCACGTGGGGCACCCCTTATCGCCTCCAACTTTCGCAGCAAGGGCTTCAGGGCCAGTATGTACAGAAGTGGGGAGAGGGGACGTCCTTGACGAACCGAGCGCTTGATGCAGAATGGCTTTAAAAGGAAGCCATTCACCCAAATGATTGAGTCAATGTTACCATACATGGTGATGATTCTGCTACAGAAAACAGGGCCCAGCCCAAACGCTGCGAGGACTGACACCAGGTATCAATGGTCAACCCTATTAAATGCATTGGACTGGTCTAAATGGACTAGAACCTTGCCAGATTTATTTACACCCTCTAAGGTATAGTGTATAAGGTGGAGATTGTCCTGAATAGCACAAGTTTGCGCCTTCCCTACGAGTTCCTCCATGACATGCACCAACATTTTTGCTAATACCTTGGAAAAAATTTTCAACTATGTGTTCAGCAGAGCGATAGGCCAAAAATTACCAATATTTGAGTCCTTTCTGATCAGCGCCACCACCCTCAGCACACAGATCTGGGAGTGAACCCATTCTGCTGCCAGTTGGTGAAAACGCTAGCCAGTAGGTGCCCAAACAAGTCTGGCATACTGTTTGGGATTGGTTCATAGCAAAGATCATCTAATCCCAGCAACTTACCCCGCCACAGTCCGACAAAGCTTCCTCCACCTCCACAGCTGTGATTGGTCCATCACAGCTTGCCACATCCTGTCCCGAGAGACACAGCAAACTGGTGAGGAAGTCCATGAGGTCCTTCCTACACTCCTGTCCATCACTCATCTCGAGCAGCTGGAAGACCTTGCACATTTCCTTGGGTTCATTTACCAAGACATCTTCTTGATTTGTCAAAGACCTTATTGGGGTACTATTGGCACGTCAAGCTTCAATCACGCAGGCCCATCCAGCAGCCCTATTCTTTCTTGCCTCATTGCATGAAGCTTCGCTTTGACCCAGCATCCCTTGTATTTGGGTTTGAGGTGTTGGTTGAGAACCAATCTTATTGCCAAAACTTGGTCTGCAGTGCCAGAACTCATTGCCTCTTCTAAGTCCTTAACTAAATCCTCCTTTGTTTTTCTTAGCCACTAGTTCCTTACTGAATCTAATTGACTCAAATTTGATTGCTCGATTTAGGGCGTACCACCATCTATTGTTAATAATAGTACATGTTAAAGCCCTTTGACTAAATGACCTAATCCCACTCCTCAACCACCAAAAGGGACATGTTGAGTTTCCAGTAGCTGGAGCCTAATCTACATAGCCTATCTAAGTCAAACGTACAGGCACACGTTTGTGATCATTGTAGTTTATGTACATAAATTGTGGACACTTAGCTATATCTTTGTCTGACTTTCTGAAAAAGATTCTATCTAGGTAAGATCTAGAAAACCCATCGTCGTTAGTCCAGGTCCACACTGGGATATCCAGGAATTCTATTCTGTATCAATCTGCTAGCTGAAACCAACATAGCAGATCATTGAGGTATGAGTTTCCCCTTCTATCCTGTGTTGAGCCAACACAATCTACGCATGCATTGCAGATTGTGTTAAAGTCACTTAATCAAACTATAGAATGTGACATACCTAGAAAATTCTCTAGGTCCCAAAAGAAATCTGACTGTCTGTCACCAAGCAGCGCGTAGACAGCCACCAACCTGAAAGACCTACCACTGCTGAATGTCATGTCTAGGACAACCAGCCTGCCCTCCGGGTCAATAAAGATTGTCTTTGTCTCTTCAACCAGGTTTTACTTGAGCAGAACAGCAATGCCCCTTTCCCAATCTTGGTCCGCCAGGAGAAATAAATTTCTCATAGCCATCCAAAATCAGAAAGAAGCCCTTCTGTCCACTCAACCAGGTTTCAGTGGCAACTATCACATCTAGATTATGCAGCTGAAGGTCATGTAGGAAATGCCCCTTGTTTCCACAATGACCCTAGACTGCACACATTTAAACACCCTACACAAACAGTATGCATGAAAAGGTTTTCCCTGGAGTTTGGAGATGGCCAGGTAGGTCCATCTCTTTCCTCCATTATTCCGGTGCTTGTGGGGTAGGGGTCACGATAAGACCCTCAAAGGTCTGTGTCATAAAATTCTAGAGGGCCTATATTATTGGGGTATTCACTTTTCAATATTTGATAGTTCATGTGATCAATTTTGTAAAGTCTTATATTTTCAGGAGCATCCTGTTGAATGGCTACTGCTGTAGGTGTCTCTTTTATTTTTGCTATAAGATGTTAAGGTTAAAGTGTAGCTTTGTTTTGAAGGCCGAGTTTTGGTGGTGTAATTTTACTGTTGTATGTTGCTTGTGTTGTGTGTTGACTTTTTTAATCCATGAAGGACTTGTGGCGGTGTTTTGGGGACTTTTTCTTTTTTCTGAGTTTTTGTTTGCCACCCCCACCCCCATGTTCTGGGGTGGTCTCATTCATTTCTACCCCCTCTTATAGACTCTACATCTGAGGGGGCTTCTTCCATTTCAGTTGGTGTAGTGTCTTTCTCTGGGGGTGGGGACATATTTGCTTTCTCGGGGTGAAGGCCACAATCTGCTCTAATGTGTTCTTTTGCCCGCATTAAGCAGCGTGGCTTCCTCCCTTTCACCAATACTTGCAGGATGGTGTTCCCTATCTGAATCATTTTTACAATTTCCTCTAGGTTGACAACGGGTTCTTGAATGATCATTTCAAGCCCTGTGCCTGCCAGTTTTGTTGAGCTATCGCTCTTGCTTGCAGGACTGATATTTTGTTCTCTGGTGAGGTAAGAAATATCATTCCATATTGACCTCAAGCATTTTTCTACTGCTTCTCTCGAGGTATTATCTAATTTTTTATTTTCTACGCAGAACATTCTATAAATTACCGTTCTTCTTTCTGTAGTAAGGATAATTTCACTAGGAGGGGTTACTTTTATCTCTAACCCCTCCTTTTGCATCATTCCTTTGAATTTTATTAGTTTGCTAGATTCGATATTCAACGTTTTCCTGGTAACACCTGCCACAGCAGCAAAGTTTGCTTTTTTCTCTGATGTTTTATTGCTGGTTGTTATTCCGTTTGCATTAGAATTTGTTCCGTTGGTATTATTCGTTGTTTCGTTGACATTGGTCGTTTTTACATTAGTGGTGGTTGTTTCCTTGGTGTTGTTCGTTGTTCCATTAGTCATTCCATTCATTTTCACTGGTGACATTTCAATTTTAGACTTATTTGGCTAAGTAGCCATTTTTTTCCATAAAGAATAATGGGTGTTACCCCACACACATGAAAAAAAATGGGCTAACGCCCACAAACGGTTTTCAGGCAAAATGCTCTAAAATAGAGAGAGTCTTTAGGGCTAAAAGCCCAGCACACAAAATGGTTACCCCCTTAACACAAGGGGGAATAACAGTTTATACTGCTAAAAAACAGTAAATCACAGTTTTTTCCACAATAAATAACACAAATTTAACAACAAACAATTAACACACTTACTTTTGAATGTACTGCCGATAAATAACTCCAAACAAATTTGATAGATTAAAAAAGAACTTTTTTTATTTTTTTTAATAAATTTTCAAAGCTTATATGCAAATGATAGTATAATGGCAGGAATGGAAGGATCTAAAGTCCACAGTCAAGAATTCAAATATTAATGAGATAAGTTTTAATAGATTTAGTTAACGGTTCTAGTTCTATATGTTCTTAGAAATGTTGAATAGAACTTATGGTTATTTCTTTTTTTTTTAGTAAGATTACAAAGTTCATAAGTAAGTGATAATATACTGGCTAGAATGGAAGGATCTAAGATTCACGGCAAGGACATTCAAATATTAATAAGATAAGTTCTAATAGATTTAGTTAGCAGGTTTAATTCTCTGTGTCCTTAGAAATGTTGAATAGAACTTATGGGTACATGAAGGAATCGCATCTGAAAATTTGCACAGCATATTAGCATTAAATTATTTTAGAATTAGACACGATTCCTTAATACACAATTTACATCTATCCAATCCATTTCCAAACAGGGGAGCACTGACAATTAGGAACCATGATAGATCAGACATGAAATTTCTATCTCTAAGGTTATTCACAAAGGCTGCTAAAGTGGTGGATCTTGCATATAGGGTTTGTGAAAGAATTCATGTGGGCTCTATATCTCCTTTTGAAGTCGGTTGTGCTCCCAATATATACCTTCTTCTGGCAATTTGATACAGAAACCACGCATTTATAGACAACATTATAGTGGCGACATGAGCCTGCAGGTGGACAGGAGCCAGGGACTCTACAATTACATAGTTGATTAGATGTTACTTAGTCTGAGTCATTTTATTTTTATTCTTGTTCTTATCCATATGATTATTATTACTATTATTCATATTGATGCTCTTATTTTTGTTGTCACTAATAACATGATTAGGCTTAAGTTTGGTAGTTGATTTCAAAATTATATTTTTATTGTTATTATCCTTAGCTATACACTTAATTCTGTTTCCATCTAATCCTGTACACAAGGTATTGTTATTAGCTAGAGTATTATGTTTATCAGTAACACGTTTAACTTTTCTCCTATTTATTGAGGCTATTATGGCTCCTAAATTCAGCATTACAAAATATGAAAATTTTACAGAGGATTTAATGCATATGGTATGATATTTATGGTGTTTAGGGAAATTTGATTGTGGAATTTTAAAGAAAAGTTTAGGTAAATTTCTAACCCTGAGAGAGAAAGCAGGGGCGAACCACAACCTCACATATTCTAGGTTTAGAATTACTGGATATATTAGGATTTTCAGAGGTAGATGGTTAATAATTATATTTATTACAATTATTATAATGCTTATGGTTTCTCAAGCTAAACCATTCAAATTGCAATTGATTAGTGCTAAGTATATTTAATAGGCCTAATTTCCCTAAATCTACAGAATTATTAGAAGTGGTATTTGCCATCTTCATTTTTAATTTTGTATTTGGTATATAATAAATGCTTTTATCAAATCCACTTCATTTCAGTGTTGTTTAAAGATATCTTCGTTAGCTAAGTTTGAGAACCTAATAGAAATAGTTACCATGATGCTATTAATAGTTGAGTAGGGGTGGTTTGAGGATACATTGATATACTGAAGGGTTTGGTTCGGTTTCCTATACGGATAATAGAGCACATTATTTAAGAGTAAGACAATTAGCTACTTTAGGGTTGATATCAAAAATGATATCAAGGTTATAAAAATTTTTTATAATAGGGCAAAAAAGGATTTAAAGAGATTTATAAAAATTTTTATAACCTTAAAACCGGGCTCTATTATCCATATAGGAAACTAAACCAAATCCTTCAATATGTCAATGTATCCTCAAACCACCCCTACTCAACTATTAATAGCATCATGGTAACTATTTCTATTAGGTTATCAAACGAATCAGCCATCAAGTTTGAGTCAATTAGATTCAGTAAGGAACTAGTGGCTAAGAAAAACAAAGTAAGAAGGGATTTAGTTAAGGACTAAGAAGACGCAATGAGTTCTGGCACTGCAGACCAAGTTTTGGCAACAGGATTGGTTCTCAACCAATACCTCAAACCCAAATACAAGGGATGCTTGGTCAAAGTGAAGCTTTATGCAATGACGCAAGAAGGAATTAGGGTTGCTGGATGGGCCCGCGTGATTGAAGCTCAATGTGGCAATAGTACCACAATATGGTCCTTGACAAATCAAGGTGTCATGGTAAACGAGCCCGAGGAAATTTCTAAGGTCTTCCAGCAGCATTTTTCCCAGCTTTTCGGGATGAGTGATGGACCAGAGTTGAAGGCACTCATGGACTTCCTCGCCGGTTTGCTGTGTTTCTCGGGGCAGGATGTGGCATGCTATGACGGACTGATCACAACTGCGGAGGTGGAGGAAGCTTTGTCAGACTGTGGTGATGGTAAGTTGCTGGGATTAGATGGTCATCACTACAAATTATATTACAGCATGTCAGACATGTTTGGGCATCTACTGGCTAGCATCTTCACCAACTGGCAGCAGAATGGGTTCATTTCTAGATCTGTATGCCGAGGGTGGTGGCACTGATCAGAAAGGACCAAAACAAGAGAGATTCTGTTGATAATTTTCAGACTATCACTCTGCTGAACAGAGTTGAAAATTTTTTCCAAGGTATTGGCAAAAATGTTGGCGAATGGCACAGATGGACTCATAGGGAAAGTGCAAACTTGTGCCATTCTCGGCAGATCCATTCAGGACAGTCTCCACCTTATACGCTATACCTTAGAGGGCATACATAAATCTGGCAAGGGTGGGGCTCTGATCTATTTACAACAGTCCAAGGCATTTGATAGGGTTGACCACCGATACTTGGTGTCGACCCACATGACATTCAGGCTGGGCCCTGTCTTCCATAGCTAGATCATTGCCATGTGTGGTAACACTGACTTGATCGTTTGGGTGAACGGCTTCCTTTTGAAGCTATTCTGCATCAAGCATTCAGTTTGTCAAAGATATCCCCTCTCCCCACTTCTTTACGTACTGCCACTTGAGCCTTTGCTGCAGAAGTTGGAGGCAATAAGGGGTGTCCCACGTGATCTGAGTTGTGGTAAGTTGGTAATGGCATATGTGGATGATATCACCATCATCGTACCTGAGGTCAAACACCTACAGATGGTAGGTGAGGCTATTAAAGAGTAAGAGGTGGTGGCAGAAGCTAAAATTAACTGTGAAAATCAGTCAGCTTACTTTTTGGCACCTGGAGAGGAAAGTTGTGGGGCGTTGGCTGGAGAGGCCAGTCAAAATGCTCGGGGTCTGGTTTGGACCAGACCTCCAGATAGAGAAGAATTAGGGTGAGGTGATGAGCAAGGTGGCCGCCCTAGCTCTGACCTGGTCTGAGCGGTGGCTTTCCTTGAAAGGGAGGGTGAAGGTTGCAAATGTATATATTGCATCAGTAGTAATTACCTACTGCCTAACTGTCGTACCTTGCCCTGATTGTTGGCTGAATAAGCTGGAAAGCATACTCCTCCGCTTCTTGTTGAAGGGCTGCGGAATGCTTGTGAGGTACTCTGTTGCCAACAGCCACTGAAGGGTGGGCTAGGGAAGCAGTGGCTAATGATGTGTAGGCACACACTGAGGCTAAGGCCTCTTTGGCTCTACCTGAAGGGTGAACACATGTGGTCTCCATTCACCTGTTCCAAAGAACGTTCAGGCCAAGACCTATGGATAACTTCCAGAGGTCCATGGCCTGGCAGTGCTTTCGAGGAGCCTTGCCTGTTCGGGATAAACTCACAAGGCATGGTGCTAAAGTTTTGCCTACCTCTCCAAGATGCGAGCAAGACTGAAACTGTTCTGCATGCGATTGTACAGTGTCCGAAAATTATGGAGATGTGGGTATATACATTATTTACATTTGACGGATATTTGTTTTCATCTTGTTTATTGTTAACACAATGTTTCGGCTGATATACCCTCCAACCATTCAATTTTATTGTTCATTTAATTTTTAAAGTCGCTTTTTGTGTAAATTCATTCGTTTTCATGATCCCAAAAATCATTGTACTGTCCACCTGTATGTTTAGCTCCTAGTGGGAAATAAATATTTTAATCTATCAAATTATTACCCTGTAAGATTTCATCACGAAGGAAACCATCCTGATGAAGGGGGGGGGGGGGCATTATGTTTCTGTATTTGGAATACTTAAAATGCCATTTATACATTTATCGTAGCCCTGAAATGGCTGTAGAAGTTATCCTTTACTCGAATTCACCTGAATCTGTATATATTTATTTCATCTACCTATTTACCCCTGAACTTTTAAATTCTCATCCAACATTTCGTATAAACATCAAATTCTTAATCGATTTGAACAGTTCCTTTTGGAAGCCCTTACCTCTAACTTTTATCTCTTTATTTGTCACTCCTCCATTCGGGACCTGAACCCAACATACATGATGCATAGTTTTCACATATGGCTTTTACATGTAATTTTGTCCACTGATTTATATGTTGCGTGTTTCGCTGTGTGTTTTAAGTTATGCTTTGGAATTTGTATTGATTGCCTAGATGTGTTCCTTCTATAATTTCCCTTATATATATACATACATACATATACATATGTATATACATACATACATATACGTATATATAGGTTATGAGCGATAGTGATGTCAATTAGACCCAGAGGTTTCAGGTAATGCTGAGTAAGTGCTATGGTAGACCATAGTTCGGTGATTATGTGAATAAGGGGTCCAACGTAGGTCATATATCAACATGTGAATATAAGGATTTACTTTTCGTAATGAGATAAAAAAAAAAAACCCATGGCTGTGTGCATTTTCGTCTTACAGCTGTTTCCAGGATATTTATTAAATCCCTTCATCTTTCTACACTCTAATACTTTTCTCTCTCTCTTTCACCCTTATCCTCCTGTTCCTACCTTCTTATTATATTCACTGACCATTCTGGTACACTTTCCCTTATCTCTATTTTTGTATTCCTTTTTCCTTTCTTCTCTTTATTCCTTTTATTATTATCTTCTTCCTTTTTTCTTCCCCACC
>NC_069004.1:20044447-20054070 GCF_001194135.2 Octopus bimaculoides
ATATATATATATATATATATATATATATATATATACACACACACACACACACACACACAAACGTCTTCTTCCAATCTCTGTCTGCCATATCTACTCGCAAAGCTTTGGTTGGCCCAAGGCTATAGTAGAAGACACTTGCTGAGGGAGCAAACTTCTTACCAAACCATTATACCTGCACCTATACATTTAAAAAAAAACATTAAACATTCATTTGCATATATTAAGTAATTTTTCTCGATATATTTTGGTTACAATAATTATATATTTGTCTTTGTTGAGTTTTTAAGTAAAGATCCTACCACCTCAAAAAAAAAAAAATCAAAAATGCTGCATAGATATCTAAATAAATTCACCTGTAAATTTTTTATTTCTTCTTTCAAGGCTGTGATTTCATCTTCTTTACTCAGGTAGAGGAGTCGAAATTTTTCCTATAATGAAACATGAAACATGAAATAAAGTAATTGTTTAAAAAATGAATGAGTACTTAGGCATTTGTGAGAGTCCAATGCAGCTGCAATGCTAGGAATTATTTAAAGCTAATACTCCCTACTGTATCCAGAAAAGACATACTCCTGTTGTGTTCTGCAAAAGACATCCCTGCTTGGCTTAATAAGCCAAGAAGCAACGTCTTTTCCAGAACACAAAACCTAACAATAAACTACAAACTACAAAGCACTACATTATGTTTTATCATATGTTTATATTGAGCACACCCATAAACCATCTACATAAAACAAAAATGCTAAATGTAAAAGAGTACTGTAACAAGCAAGAGGTACAGATTGTTACCACAGTAAACTTCACCATCACAGTCCCTATCACTACATGTAAAATAACCTCCAAACAAATACCTAGTTATATATATATATATATATATATATACATACACAACAGTGGAACACCACTACAGCCAATAGTGCCCTACAATTACTATCTGTTCCATTTACCCTAGGCAAGTAAAAAAAATATGCTCTCAGGATTTTGCTACAAAACTACCTTTGAATAATCTTGGTAAGAGCCTAATGAGTGTTTTTACTTACCAAAAAATAATCTGGAAATAGTTGCAGTTATTGTTGTCTAATCACAGGTCAGTTCTATATCACAGACCTATGACCAAAGATGTTGTAGCAGGGCCATAAGAGCTAAAAGGAACAGGGCAGAGTTATGCTCCCTCATTCTGTCATTGGCACTGCGATGGTTTTTCTGCTAGGAAAGAATAAAAACCCTACAGTGACAATGACCTTTCTACTTTTTTTGCCACTCTCGCTCATGAACAATTTGACTTGTCAACTGACACAGCCACCAAGGACTGTTAGCTCACTTCGCCTTTGGCCATCACTGCAACCACATGTAGTAGGCGCATTTCCTACTCTCTTCTGTTTCAGTATCAATCACATAAGATGTAACCACATTTGTACAACTTTTATTTATTCACATTCACTTTTGTATGAACACTGTTATAAAAACTTGTTGAACTTTGACTCAATGTTGTTTGTCACACCAGTACATGAACCTTAACACAAACAAGAACATAGGATTCGTGTTTACTCTTCCCTAAAATGGTCACCCTGATGTAAGAATATTTACATTGAATATTCTCTCAACGAAAAAAATTGTGTTGAGTCAACATGTGTCTGATTCTTCCTCACTGGTTCTATGGCAGCCTATGGGAAGCAACATCTTTTTCTTCATGCTGACCATCATCCAACATTTTCTGTACCCAGGAGCAACATACAGCATTCTTCCTTCCCCGTTTTTAGCAGTCCATCTCCAGTTTGCTCAGGTGTAAGCTTACTTCACGGCAAGCAATATTTAGTCAAGCCAGTAGCAACTAAGCATTCTACTCAGCACCATTCCTGTTGCCTTAACCATTTGACTCAAGGATCTAATAACTGACACACCACATGACACAACTTATGCATCCATAATTCTTCACAGGACATCTCTATCAGCCAAGTGCCATTTCGAGACCCTGGTATATGATGAACATTTGGGTGACAGAAAGCCCACGGAATTTCTTCATCATATTCGCGAACTCACAGACGAGTCCCCTGAAGACAGC
The DNA here is from genome assembly GCF_001194135.2 of Octopus bimaculoides. Taxonomy (NCBI): domain Eukaryota; kingdom Metazoa; phylum Mollusca; class Cephalopoda; order Octopoda; family Octopodidae; genus Octopus; species Octopus bimaculoides. The sequence continues at coordinate 20,046,510 of NC_069004.1, forward strand.
TCTCTTCTAAAACAGCTATTCTTCTTGTACCTACTCTCACATGTTCAGGCAATTTTGGTACCCATGATCGAAAGAAGTTCAGTTGATCAAATCGCAAATTTGGCCAATAAAATCATGGGATTTTCCAGAAATTTGCTCACAGCACAGCAGAGAGTTGTTGCTGCGACTTCTTCAATGATGGCTACGGCTCCCGCCAACAGCAGCTCTACTCAGTCGGTAACTTTAGAAGCCATTTTAAACCTGACCAAGCAGGTGTAGAGATTATGTTCATTCTGAAGCTTCCAGCGTCATGGTCGTTCAATCAGTCGTGGCTAGCGTCTGTTGCCCACCTCACCACATGGATTTTGTTGGTACCATAACAGTTTTGGCATGAAAGGCGGAAATGCCTTTCACCATGTTCTTATGTGTGCCAGGAAAACTAACCAGGAAGACCCTGAGCACATCAGCAGCTCCCACTACTCCTAATCATGCATTTTTTGTGCTGTACTACAACTCGCATAAGAAGTTTATGGTCGACACTGGTGCTTCATGTAGAATCTGGCTGGTAAAGTTCATGACAAGTAAGCCTGTTCTCTCTCGGATTTCTCTGCAAGCTGTCAACCAATGTCCTATTGACACGTTCAGGCAGATATCTCTCTCCTTGGATCTGGCACTACAGAGGGACTTTCATAATTGCAGACCTACCCTATCCTCGAAGCAGATTTCCTCCACCACTTCTTGCTGTTGGTGGATGTTTGCCAACAGCATTTGTTGGATAGCTCGATGTAGTCATTGATTCCTGGTCATCCAGCATCCACTCCTGTTGTAAGCCCGGTATTTTTTAGTGCTGTATCCGGTGATACATACCATTCACTTCTCAACTCTTTCCCAGAGCTTACTGATTTAATTATTTACATTATTTACAATTGAAGGATATTTGTGCTCATATTGTTTGTTGTTAACACATTTCGGCTGATATACCCTCCAGCCTTCATCAGGTGTCTTGGGGGAAATTTTGAACCTGGGTTCTCATTCCTAAGGTATTTTTCAATGTTGTTATTATTATCATCATTATTATTCAGGTCACTGCCTGGAATCGAACTTAGGATCTTGAGGTTAGTAGCCCGTGCTCTTAACCACTACGCCATATGCCCGTGGGCAATTATGGAGTGAATTTTAGGGCTTATAAATCTAATATTCTCTACTCTCTACTCCAATTATGAGGAGAAGGGAGGATGAAACCGATAAACTGTCAACAGTCTGTCTACCCTCTCCGAAAAGATACAAAACATAAGCGGCCCATATAACATCAGGACAGTATTCAAAAGTAATACAACACTTCGCAAATATCTCCTTTGAGTAAAACCACCAATAGAAGAGAATATGACCAAAAACTGCGTGTACTCCATCCCATGCAGTTGTGGTAGGTTATACAAAGGCGAAACATGCCATCCCCTCAAAGTAAGGGTAGAGGAACATTGCAAAGCTGTGACACAAGGAGATATTGATAAATCAGGTATAGTTGATCATGTATGGAAAAATAGAGACCACCTCCACCTGTGGGATGAAGTTAAAATAATAGACAGAAAACACCACTGGAAAATATGAAAACTAAAAGAACCAGCACATATGCTAGGACACAACGACCTCCTAAGCAGACTGAGTGCAGATATGAACAGCATATGGGAACTGGTATTAAGGAAGGATAGGAGAATATTAGATTTATAAGCCCTAAAATCCACTCCATAATCGCACACGGGCATATGGTGTAGTGGTTAAGAGCACGGACTACAAACACCAAGATTCTGAGTTCAATTCCAGGCAGTGACCTGAAGAATAATAATAATAATAATAATAGTAGTAATAATAATAATAACAACAGCAACATTGAAAAAGTTCAAAATTTCCCCAAGACACCTGATGAAGGCTGGAGGGTATATCAGCCAAAACATTGTGTTAACAACAAACAAGATGTGGACAAATATCCATCAATTGTAAATAATATAAATAATGTACATAATTCCTCATCTCTTAAATATAGAACTGTGTTACTGATTTAACTTTCAACATTGCTAATCCTGTACATTCAACGAGACATTTTATCGACACCAATGGTTCACCAGTGTTTGCTCATCCTCACCATCTTCCTCCTGATAAACTCAAGGCTGCAAAAGCAGAATTCGATCACATGCTCCAGCTGGGGCTTATTCATCCTTCTACTAGCCCCTGGTCTTCCCTTCTCCATTTAGTCCGCAAAGGAAAGACTGATGTCCAGTCAGTTGGTGATTATTGAAGATTAAATGCTATTACTACCCTGGACAAATAGTACTGTTTTTTCTAAGGTTGATCTCGTCTGGGCATATCACCAGATTCCTTTAAATCCAGATGATATACCAAAGATTGCTGTTACTACTCCTTTTGGTTCATTTGAATTCCTTTCAATGCCTTTTGGGTTGTGGAACGCAGCTAGTACCTTTCAAAAGTTTATAGACAAGGTCATTCACAGTCTCGACTTCATCTATACCTACATTGATGACTTACTCATCGCCAGTTCTACGAAGAAAGAGCATGTTCACCACCTGAAGCTCCTTTTTCAGCCTCTAAGCAATTATCAAGTTAAAATAAACCCAGTGAAGTGTGTATTTGGTTCTGCGTCAATGGAATTTTTAGGCCACATCATCAACCGTGATGGAATTCGTCCTCTCCCAAAGAAGGTTCAGGCAATTCAGAAGCTTCCTCCTTCATCTTCTCTTAAGCAGCTTCGTCATTTCCTTAGTTTGCTCAATTTTTATTGCTGATTCATTCCAAATTGTGCTGAAAACTTGAGTTCACTTACAGCATTACTGAAGGATCGTAATAAGAAGAACAAAGTTATCTCCTTTTCACCATCACTTGTTGCTGATTTTCAGACTGTCAAAGAGGCCCTGGCTAATGTTTCAATGTTAGTACACCCCAAATCTGATGCAAAGCTCTTGCTTGTGGTAGATGTATCGGATGCAACTGCGGGTGCAGTATTGCAGCAAGCTGACCAAGAAATTCTGCAACCACTGGCATTTTATTCCCTCCAGCTCAAGCCTGTGAAGACACGCTATAGCACATTTGGAAGAGAATTACTCACCATTAATTTTGTGGTGAAGTATTTTTGTCATTTCCTGGAAGGAAAGGAGTTTACGATATTCACAGACCACAGACCCGTTACTTTTGCTCTGTTTACCAAGTTGGACAAGTATTTGCTAAGAGAGATCTAACATCTTGATTATATATCACAGTTTTCTAGTGATATTTGGCATACCTCTGGTTCTTGTAATATTGTTGATGATGCCTTATCCTGCTTGCCTGTCTGTTCATTGTCGTTTGCTTCTATGATAGGTTTGATTGCCTTGGCAGCTGACCAACCACTACTATCGTCTTTGGATGTTGCATCTGAGGAATTTGCAACATGCCAATTCAAGTATTTGCTGTTACCAGCTTTAGACAGAGAGATATTGTGTGATACTTCTACTGGCTCATCCCATCCACTCGTACCAGAGTCTCATTGTCACACTGTCTTCAACGCCCTGCATACCTTATCATATATGAGATGCCAAATAATTGAATGGGCACATACATGCCTTCAGTGTCAACATTCTAAAGTTCATTGCCATGTTCGTTCACCCACTTCCAACATATACATATCGATTTAGTTGGGCCTTGGCAAACTAGCCGCAGATTCACATACATTCTTTCCTGTATTGATTAGTTTTCACGTTGGCCTGAAGCCATTTCACTTGTCAACATTAGTGCTGAATCCATGGCACCAAGCCGTCATCTCAGGTTGGATTTCCTGCTTTGGAGTTCTTTTACATGTCACAATGGACCATAGAAGACAATTCTAAGTCACGGTTGTTCAACCAACTTTCTGGGAGTTCGCCATATTCGTACAACCAGCTACCATCCAGCTTCAAACAGTATGGTCACTTTCACAGGCAATTAAAAGCATCTCTCCATGCATACCCTGATCCTCAATAGTGGAGTGAGTACCTGCCTTTCATTCTTTTAGGTTGTTACTCCTCTGTGAAAGAGAATTTGGGATTTTCTGCTGTGGAGTTATTATACAGATCTCCACTGTCTTTACCTGTCCAAATACTGGCCCCAGTGGATATTTCAGCACAAGATCCAGCTACCTATGTTCATTGTCTGAAAACTTATTTCTCTGACCTTCCACTGATGTCTTCTAGAGTAGTGTAGCAGTGCCATAAGGGCTAAAAGGAATAGGGCAGAGTTATTCTCCCTCGTTCTGTCGTCAGTAGGTGGTGCCATGTTGGAACTTCCACTAGGGAGGCATAAAAACCCTACAGGGACAATGATCTTTCTCTTTTTCTGTCACTCTCACTGTGACTGCTACTGTTCCAGCTAATATCGATAAATGGACCCACGTTTTCCTCTGGGATGATTCTGTGAAGGGTCCTCTTATGCAACCCTGTAAGGGGCCTTATTGTGTCCTGGGAAAAACGTCAAAAATGTTTTCCATAGACATTAATGGATTTAAACAGACTGTTTCAATTGATAGCGTGAAGCAAGCTTTTTCTCAAGCTCTCACTCCAGAACCAAATGTCCCCATCCACTTTCCATCTCCAATATCCACAGACACCACACTCACACAAACACCACCACCACACAAGTATGTATCTCCCGTTCCATCGCCACATGTCACAACTACCTGGGCTGGGTGTCAGGTACACTGGCCAAAACATTTGTGTAAGACTATGTATACTGTACTCTGGCATTTACACATCTTGGCATTTTCCATGCATTTTATTTGAACATTTTAGCACATTCCTGACATTTTCCTTATGTGGTACATGCTGTGTCTTCAAACTTTTGGAACTGCTGCATTAATTTTTGCATGTTTTATTTTCTCTTTTCACTGTTGGAACTGTTTTTTTTTTTTTCCTTTTTCTTCCATTTTGTGCATGCCTTTCCTGATATTTCCACTCCCTCTGTTTTGTTCCCTAGTTTGGCCTTTTGCTATGACATACCTCTTTTTCAACTTACAGTCATGGGGGGAGTAGTGTAGCAGTGCCTGACATAAAGGATAAAAGGAACAGGGCAGAGTTATGCTCCCTCATTCTGTCGTCAGTAGGTGGTGCTGTGTTGGAACTTCCACTAGGGAGGCATAAAAACCCTACAGGGACAATGATCTTTCTCTTTTTCTGCCACTCTCACTCATGGGCAGTTTGACTTGTCAACTGACACAGCCACCAAGGACTGTTAGCTCGCTTCACCTTTGGCCATCACTGCAACCACATGTAGTAGGTGCATTTCCTACTCTCTTCTGTTTCAGCGTCAATCACATAAGATGTAACCACAGCTTTTATTTATTCACATTCACTTTTGTATGAACACCGTTATAAAAACTTGTTGAACTTTGACTTGATTTTGTTTGTTACACTAGTACATGCACTTTAACACAAACAAGAACACAGAATTCATGTTTACTCTTCCCTAAAACATTTTACTTATGACAATCCAGTCTTTTTGTATATCATGGACTTCACTATCAGAAGTATCCTTCTTTATTAATAACAGTGGCTTGTTGTGATCTAAAGGGAAGATTTGGCTGTTATTTCTAGTAAGTCATTGGCTCACATAAAGGCCTCCTCATTGGTCCATGTAGAAACTTCTCAAATGAATCAGTGAGATTTAAGTGTATCAGCCATCAACAGAGTAGCATCAGTACAGGGACAGAAATTATTGATCCTTTTGGTGAAGAGTCCAACAGCAATCTAGTATTTCATTCAGCCAGATGTGACATTGCCTTTCAACATCTTAATTAACAATAAACATTTAGCATGTATCAGTAACCTATTACTCTTAATTTATAAATAAAAGTTCCTTGTACTATTTCAGTCTAGTACTAGAAAAATATTTCTAGGAATAAGACAGCTACTGATGATCAGAGATTAACCTGACTGTGATATAATGTAGATGTATATATTAAAACAAATTTTTCATCTAAAAAGATTGGAAACAGACCCCCAAAATTATAATTGTTAATAACTTGAGTCACATATTTAAACAAAAAGCTATGTTACCATATTTTCTCCATTTAACAGTATCTTCTGTTCATATTCATTGTAGGCCTCTTGAATTCTTTTCTGGCATTGTTCTATACAATTGGAATTATTTTTTTGTTCAATATTCTGAAATGTACAGGATTAAAGTGATTAGCTATTGCCAGACCAGTTCCATTTACTTATCTTCTTGTATTTTTCAACTGGACTTTCTGTATTTGAGATCACTTAACTCTATGGTAATACTAGCATACCCATGTCATTAAAAATGCAGAGTTTTATTAATGATAGAAAATGGCACATCAACATAATGGGGGAAAACATTTATAAATGTCAGCAATCTACTAAATATATGTTCATATACAGAATTGAAGCACTTGAAGAATCAAATACAATGGTAAAGTTTCAGTTGTATGTGTGTGTATACACACACAAACACACGTATACATATATATGTGCATATGAATACACACACACACACATACACATATAGTTGAAATTTACAGAAAAACAAAAGATGAAGACAGGTGTATAAACAACAAGTAGGTGTATTAGTCTGACAGGGTGTTCCAAAAAATTTGACATCATTTCATCACCTTATAATGTAAACAATTTTCATCCGAATTGTCTCAAATTTTAGCAGTATGTCTAGAATTCAATACATTTTTAAAATATGATCTTTCATATGTTTTTCTTTTCAGGATTAGACATGTAATTTACTGCAACAGAAAAAGCATTCTGTGTATTGAAGTATACCCAAACTCAGTCAAATGTGAATGTGCAACATGTATTTGTTAGAAGATTTCATAAACAAGTGCCAACAGGGAAGCAGATTTGGACATGGTATAAGAAGTTTCAAGAGGAAGGCTGTTTGTGTTGGAAAAAAGGATCTGAACGGCCAGCGGTTTCAGAAGAGATGGTGAACAAACTTCAGGAAATGCTTAGTCAGAGTCCAAAGAAATCTGTGCAAAGAGCAAGTCTGGAAACCTGGATCGCCAAGTCAACTGTTTGGTGTGCCATAAGAAAACACTTGTGGCTGACCCCCTACAAGCTTTAGCTTGTGCAGACTTTAAAGCCAGCTGACAAACAAAAGTGTAAAATGTTCTGTGAAGATATGCAAGAGAAACTTGAAGATGACAACTTTGAAAACCATCTTGCTTTCAGTGACAAGGCCACGTTCCATATAAATGGCAAAGTGGACAAATGCTCACATTTGGGGTTGAAGAAAATCCAATTGACACAATTTAACATGAAAGGGACTCACCAAAAGTGAATGTGTTCTATGCCATCTCAAAGAACTGTGATAACTTTGGAACATTATAAAATTATCATCTCACATAATTTTTTGTTGGAAATCTGTAGAATATAACTTGTTATGTTCAAAATTAAGCCTATTAAGTTTCATTTCTCTTGACTTTGCAGTCACTCCGATATGGACATCTCAAATGATGTCACATTTTTTGGGACATCCTGTATATATATATATATATATGAATTACGGAAAAATTTGGATAAGTACTGTTTTTTAC
>NC_069004.1:20055461-20057762 GCF_001194135.2 Octopus bimaculoides
TATAAACTATAAAGATTAATTATTAATCAAATATTATTAATCAAAAATAATCGAAAATATATCAACACTATTCAAATCGAAGTTCTAATATTATGTTGAAATGAAACTATAACTTCTAAATAACTTAGTGTTAAATAAGTTAACTATTAAAAATAATCTATAAAGAACCAAATGAATAATACATATTATTTTCAAATAGTAGAAAATCTTTAGCAAAGTAAAAAACAGTACTTATCCAAATTTTTCCGTAATTCATATATATATATATATATAAATTCTATAATTATAAGCATAATTATAATTAGGGTTCAGCAAATTGCTTCACCATATACCGAAATTTATAAATAGCAGTTAAATACTACTCCTCTACCATAAGATATCTCCCAGACAGCAATACTCTTAATTTACGTAGGTAAAGAGAAAAAATAATGAATCCACCCAGCTTTGATCAACCACATATGCGTTTCTGGATTAAAGAGATGTAAAATTTTAATTTTTACACACTTATTTCCTTCTTCAGTGTAGTATTTCAATTGTAAATTTGAGAGTACTAATAATTAAATACGCATTCGACCAAGCGACATCGAATAACTAATATCCAAAAACCAGCACTTCCGAATTTATACAGACAAGTGAGAACTCACATTCTTCCCCAATCACCCACGTGTGTTACGAGTAATCCCGCAGAAACTGCGGTTTACTATCAGGGAGTGAATTATATTTTCAATAATAATAAAGGGTAAAATTAATTAATTAATTAATAATTTTACCAAGTACTTCAGTATGTTAAAATAACCTTTATCGATAAACTTATACAAAAATCCCCTACAAGCTTTAGCTTGTGCAGACTTTAAAGCCAGTTGACAAACAAAAGTGTAAAATATTCAGTGAAGATATGCAAGAGAAACTTGAAGATGACAACTTTGAAAACTGTCTTGCTTTCAGTGACAAGGCCACATTCCATATAAATGGCAAAGTGGACAAAATGCTCACATATGGGGGTGAAGAAAATCCACATGACACAATTGAACATGAAAGGGACTCACCCAAAGTGAATGTGTTCTGTGCCATCACAAAGAACGACGATAACTTTGGAACATTATAAAATTATCATCTCACAGAATTTTTTGTTGGAAATTTTTTGTCTGGGAGATATCTTATGGTAGAGGAATAGTATGTAACTGCTATTTCTAAATTTCAGTATGTGGTGAAGCAATTTGCTGAACCCTAAATATAATTATGCTTATAATTATAGAATTTTTGTATAAGGTTACCGATAAAGGTTATTTTAACATACCGAACAACTTGGTAAAATTATTAATTATTAATTAATTAATTAATTTTACCCTTTATTATTATCATCATCATCATCATCATCGTTTAACGTCCGCCTTCCATGCTAGCATGGGTTGGACGATTTGACTGAGGACTGGTGAAACCGGATGGCAACACCAGGCTCCAATCTAATTTGGCAGAGTTTCTACAGCTGGATGCCCTTCCTAACGCCAACCACTCAGAGAGTGTATTATATATATATATATATATATATATTGGAAGGTTTGGAGGTGATGTACAGGAATTATATTATAGAAAAAAATTAAGGTTTCAAAGATCTGGATGGTTGTACATTTACAGATTTTTATTAATATGTCACATGTTTTATAAATCATATAAAGCGCTTTTCACCTAATCACATAGGATTTTCAAATTTTTTATTTCACCTTGCGATGCCATCTCTTTATATAGTTTTATTGAGTGTGTAGGAGTGGAGAGAGAGATATATAGGATAGTAAGAGAGGATGAAGAATGGAGGGAAAAGTGAGAGAGAGAGAGTGTGTGTGTGTTTTTGTGTGTGAGTGTGTGTGTTTTGTGTTGGTGTGTGTGTCTGTGCGTGCGTGTGTGTGTGTCGATGGGAAAGAGAAAAGAAGAAAATTGTGTTTATAGCTTGTCAGTTCTTTCAATATGTTTATTCTTGGCCTTTTAAAGAAATGGCAAAACCAGGTGGCATTGTTTTGAAGAAAGTTGTTTTTCAAAAAGAATCTTTGGTGTCATTGTCCAGTAGGAGAGTGTGTGGGTGCGTTTGTGTGTGTGTGTGTGTATGTGTGCGTATGTGTCTGTGTGCGTGTGTGTGTGTGTGTGTGTGTGCCAGTGTATTTGAAAGGTGTGTCAATGGGAAGAGGAGGGAAGAAGAAGATTCTGTTTACAGCTGGTCAGTTCTTCCAATGACAAGTTTATTTTTGGCCTTTTAAAAAAAATGACAAAACCAGGTGGCATTGTTTGGAAGAAAGTTGTTTTTAAAAA
>NC_069004.1:20059292-20062746 GCF_001194135.2 Octopus bimaculoides
AGCACAAGTCGTGTTTTCCTATGACTCGTGTTTACACGCTGTCCCGGTACTCTGCTGAAGATAGTTGCCGAGCAAGATATATGTTTATCTTGCTAAATAACTTGAAACCATGGTACAGAGTATAGATTGGTAAAAGTTTTTATTTTTCATTCTCTTTCGAAATTATCCCAATTTTTGTGGTATAGAGTTTTTTGCTGCTCTTTCTAGCGGGTTAGATGTCCTATTATAGGCATCTCTGTATTTTAAATGAATAATATATATATAGTCTATTGACTAATTTTTATTCTCGCTGGACCACTGGTGGTAAATTAAATTTCTAAAATTTTTTTTGCTGCCCTATGATTTATTAATAATGATAATATATTTACACTATTTCTGTGTAGACAACATTACGCGTAAGTCTTCTTACATTTTCATTATGATGTCTACTTGTTCCTGATCTGGTAAATTCTTTTTGATCAGCAAATATTTTAAGATTCACTGGATCCCCAACTCTACTAAGAGCAACATATAATTGGTCATGAGTAAAAATGGGTGCAAGCATGTAGCTGCCACACTTAGAAAGGGCTTGTCCTTGACTTTTGTTTATAGACATCGTAAAAGCAGGTCTGACTGGAAATTGGCGTCTTTTCAAAGTAAAGAGCAAATTGGTATCAGATGGTTGCAGAATATTGCGGAGAATCGAAAGTGTGCATCCTGCATCAACACCAGTTATTTTACTTGCAATGATCATATTATCTGACACTGATAACACTATAATGTGTGCCATTGCACTGCCCATTTCTCTGATCTAAGTGTCTTAGCAACATTATAGGAACACCCGTTTTTAATTTGATAATGTGAGGTGGCAGCCACTTATATTAAGAGAATTCAGAAATTCAGGAGCAGAGAGTGCAGATTGTTGATCTTCTGCAATGGAATCAATACTCCTCAGAGTATGTCTCACCTGGAAATTTCTGAATGTGGTTATTAAGATTGTCAACTTCTTCATTCTTTGTTGTTAATATTGTTCACAATGATAACCATTGGGCATTGTTACAATTAACCTCTAAATCTTCATAGATATGGGTGATCAAATCCTCCTTGCTGTTGATATGAACTTGCTGAGGAATCTCTATTAAATCATCATATAGTTGTCTTTGAACATTGGGGATTCTTCCATCACCAATTTGCAATAACCAAACAGAATGATATGCCAGTTGAGCTTGAGAGGTGGTATCATTACTGCTGAGACAGTTTTGCACTCTCATATGAGTGGTGAGATGAAGTACTTCGCATTCATGCCAAATTATGGATTTTTTCAAACATGTTCCAATTAGAGAAGGCCTTTGTGCTCTTTGAACCACTGAAAGAATTTGACGGAAATCACCACCTTGAATTATCAATTTGCCGCCTAAGATCAAATTGGTGTTCATTATATCCTTCAGTATTCGATTCAGCGCTTCAAATAAATAACGATGACACGTGAGTGCCTTGTCCCAAACAATCAAACGTGCACCGAGTTTTTCGCCCATAACTTGGTAACAGTTTATCGTGGATAGCAGGTATAAATCCAAATTTTAAATATTCCTCTCAATATTGACGAACTTTGTTTTACTTGAATCAAGCACAAAGAGATTTCAGTTTAAGCAAATTTTTTTAACGATTTCTTCAAATAGATTTCAGTATAAACTTTTGGAAAATATCCTCAAAAAGAAACAAAAAATATTCCGTGAATTTTCTCAGATGCAAAAGCCTTTGTATCAATGATGGAAGTTTTATCTTATGTTTTTGCTGAATTTACAAACTGACTGGTGGGAATAAAATGACCAGTTAATTTTCATCTCTGTTCATATATATATATGTGTGTGTGTGTATGTGTGCATTACTAGTATCATAAATCTCTATCTATCTATCTATCTATCTATCTGTCTGTCTCTTTCTCTCTTCCTTCACCCATTTCACACCATTCAATTCTTTCATCCCTCACCTCCAACACCATTTATTGCCATACTCTGCAGCAGCACATTTTTCTTGTGTACCTAAATTTTTGTCACCAGAGATAAAAGAGTCAATACTTTTAGACATACTCGCACACATAAGTATCTCTCCAGTTTATTTCTCCATAGGGAATTAAGATGGCATTAGTTTCAGTACTGACTAGTTCTATACTACATACACGCATGCATTTGTAAATTACCTACATGTTTTCACATACCACTAAATCAAAGGAAATAATCTATTCCTTCTTTAGTGACATCAGATCTTATGAATATGATGAAAATGACCTGTTGTCTCTAAAGTGTACAAAATTTGATAAAATTATCCACAGAAGGGATGTAAAGAATTTTTTTTTTAATAACTCATTTTCGAATTGCCCCCTTTCTCTATTGGTACACTACACATTGTGTACAAAAGGTATAAATTGAACATAACCCTACACATACCTCACCAAAATATTACCATGGCTTTGGACAGACAGACATGGGCAGGCATGACAATGTTTGAATCTCATTTACACAGCATGAGATATAAAAATAACCACACTTTCTATTTCATTCCCTCTTTTCTTCCATCTAATTACTGATGGCTTTGGACAGACATTCCTTTGACATACGCATGTTCTCCCTCTCTCTCTTTGTGTGTATGTCTCTCTCTCTCTCTGTCTCTCTTTCTTTCCCTCCCCTTCACAACTCTACTTCCCTCTCTCTCTCTCTAACTCTACTTTTCCTCTATCTAATTATTAATGGCTTCGGACAGATGAGACACAGCTTTTGTATAGTATAAGAATTGAAAAATGAGCAGAGATGGCTTTTTTTGAGGGGACCATTTTTATTCTATCTTAATAATAATGTTGTTTACAGTGAGTTACTCTGATATGAGTTACAGGCTTCAAGTAGCTGTTTTCAAACTGAAAAGTATATGCTTTACTGGTTGCCTAAATAGCAAAACATTTTTTTCTTACAAGTATACATACAAAAAAGATATACAGAGAAGAAGGAAAAAAATATTTAAAAAATAAATATATATCCTTTAACGCTTTTTTTTCTTTTACTTGTTTCAGTCATTTGACTGCAGCCATGCTGGAGCACTGCCTTTAGTCAAGCAAATTAACCCCAGGACTTGTTCTTTGTAAGCCTAGTACTTATTCTATTGTTCACTTTTGCCAAACCACTAACTTACGGGGACATAAACACACCAGCATCGGTTCTCAAGCGATGTTGGGGAGACAAACACAAACACATACATACATATATATATATACAACAGGATTCTTTCAGTTTCCATCTACCAAATCCACTCACAAAGCTGAAACTTGCTCAAGGTGCCATGCAGTGGGACTGAACCTGGAACCATGTGGTTGGTAAGCAAGCTATTTACCACACAGCCAGTCCTGTGCCTATATATATATATATATCATCATCATCATCATCGTTTAACGTCCGCTTTCCATGCTAGCATGGGTTGGACGATT
>NC_069004.1:20065014-20065420 GCF_001194135.2 Octopus bimaculoides
AGTGCAAGCGTACCATCATCCATGCGCACACATTTCTCTCCTACAACATCACTATTCTCTCTCCTACACTGTCTTGCAATATATATATATATATATATATATATGAAGAACCTACAAGAATAGGTGCAAGCGCTAATATTTATAAAACATGTGACATATTAATAAACATCTGTCAAGCAAATCGACCCCAGGACTTATTCTTTTGTAAGCCTAGTACTTATTCTATCAGTCTCTTTTGCCAAACCACTAAGTTACAGGGAAGTAAACACAACAGCATCAGTTGTCAAGCGATGGTGGGACAAACACAGACATACAAACATATACATACACATGGGCTTCTTTCAGTTTCCGTCTACCAAATCCACTCACAAGGCTTTGGTCGGCCCAAGGCTATAGTTGAAGACAC
>NC_069004.1:20065430-20065774 GCF_001194135.2 Octopus bimaculoides
ACCAAATCCACTCACAAGGCTTTGGTCGGCCCAAGGCTATAGTTGAAGACACTTGCCCAAGGTGCCATGCAGTGGGACTGAACCCATAACCATGTGGTTGGTAAGCATGCTACTTACTACATAGCCACTCCTACATATATGTATGTATGTATAGAAATTAAAATCAAGAAAATGGAGAAGTAGCATTAATATAATTTATTAACTGCAAAAATTCAGCATGTTATGTTCACTTACAGCAGTTTTGATTTTGACAAAAAAGATTAAAATCCAGTAATTAAAACATTTTTATTGGGCAAAATCTCATATATATGACGTCGTGCTGGGGGCTTCCATGGCATACATGG
>NC_069004.1:20066750-20068033 GCF_001194135.2 Octopus bimaculoides
ATGTAACGGTAAATAAATATTTCCTTAAAACTTCATGTATTGTCCATCATTCACATCTTACAACATGCAATTATAACAACAAATTCGTATCGTCACAACTGCTGACACCGACGTCATTATAATATTGTTTACTAATTAATATCTCCCATTATAATTGGTGACCCTCGACTTCTACACAAATTATTATCGTTACAACTAAAAACTTTATCGTTACAAACTGGCGATCATGACGTTGCACCATAACACACATCGCTACAACAATAAAATCTAACAGTTACAATTGGTGACCCCGTGAAAAAAGAATTGCTGCCTTCTGAAGCTGCATTACTAACAGTCACAACTTGTGACCCTGAGCGAAAGAATTACTACCTTCTGCATTTTTGCTGATTTGAACTAAAGAACTAGGATATCAACAGTCGCTAAACCAAAGGGAAAATTAATGACAACCTTCGTCACCGCCAAGATGCACCCTACTTCGACCTCCAACAAAAAGCTCAACACTGCGATGTAATCTATGATGCACTTCACAACAATGCAACACTGCCGACACACAAGGTATTTGCCAACCATGAAAGCCTTTAAGCGCAACATTTTGACAGCTACATGCACAGAAACTAACTGGAAGAAAATATGGGAGCACACACGTACATAAGACTCTCACATAGACTTTCAACACTCTTTTTCTTTGCATGCACATCTTTTCACTTTCAGCAGTAGATTTTTCACAAACGACACTATCTTCATCTAAGTTTGTCATTTTTGCTTATTTTATTGTTCTGTTTGCACTGGACACTTTCATTTGTTGACGAGTTACACATTCCGCGATGCACATATACCGCGATGCACACATTCCACGAAGCACATATTCCGCGATGCACATATTCCGTGATGCACATATACTGTGATGCACACATTCTGCAATACACACATTGCACGATGCACACATTGCATGATGCACACATTCTGCAATGCCCAGTTCGCGATGCACATATTCTGCAATGACTTGTTTCACTAAAACAGCTAAATTCATGCGCATATCTTTTTTGAATGTTCTATGTTATTATTCACATTTTGCATGTATATATATTTTTTTCTCCTTCGCTTTGAAAATGTTTGTATTGTTGCATACACTGTTACACACACACACACATGCTAACTTTGTCACATTCATGCACCACATGCCTTTCTCGCTTATTTTCCATGCTCACTGCACCCTTGTAGACACAACTCATCTCTGTAAGACCTTATGTCGGTCACGCAAACATAGAGAAAGTTGTTTGTCC
>NC_069004.1:20068196-20072410 GCF_001194135.2 Octopus bimaculoides
CGCGATGCACATATTCTGCAATGACTTGTTTCACTAAAACAGCTAAATTCATATTTCCTTAAAACTTCATGTATTGTCCATCATTCACATCTTACAACATGCAATTATAACAACAAATTCTTATCGTCACAACTGCTGACACCGACATCATCATAATATTGTTTACTAATTAAAAACTCAACCGTTACATATATATATGAAGAAAACAAAAGCATATGTGAAGGAGGAGGAGGAAGAGATCTCTATGTTTTTTTTTCTTGATTTCATTTACTTTTTTCCTCGCCTTCTTTCTTCTTTCCTCTTTTTTTTATTTTTGCTTCTTCTTCAGACATTCCTTTTGTATCCTAATATATATATATAAAGGATACAAAAGCATGTGTGAAGAAGAAGCAAAAAAAAAAAAAAAAAAAAAAAAAAAAAGGCAAAGAAAAAAAGTAAACAAAATCAAGAATAAATAAATATAGAAATCTCCTCCTCCCCCTTCTTCTTCACACATGCTTTTGTTTTCTTCATATATGTATATATATGGATGGATGTGTAATGTCAGTGTGCATACTAGACAGAGTGTAAGTACCCTGAGAGAAAAGTTGAATCTAAGAAGCATCAGTTGTGGTGTGCAAGAGAGATAATTGCGCAGGTATGGTCATGTGGCCAGAATGGATGAAGATAGCTGTGTGAAAAAGTGCCACACCCTAGCAGTTGAGAGAACCTGTGAAAGAGGTAGGCCCAGAAAGACCTGGGATGAGGTGGTGAGGTACGACCTTTGAACACCGAGGCGATGACTTTTGACCAAGAACTTTGGAAATATGCTGTGCGTGAGAAAACCCGGCAAGCCAAGTGAGACCTAAATCCAAGGCCTCTGCCAGGGGTGTAGCCAGCCCACTTATGCATACCTTCCTTCATTGGACACTAAACTCCGTTTGCGAAGACCTGTTGAGGCAAGTGAAATTGAAATCAAACTAAATTCGACGACTGGCACCCATGCCAACGTCGTCTCCTTCATTGGTCACGAAACTCGGCTTGTGAAGACTTGTTGGGGCAAGCGAAATCGTGATGGCACCTGTGCCCAGCGTCGCCTTCCTGGCACTTGTGCTGGTGTCACGTGTAAACACATTCGAGTGAGATCGTTGCCAGTGCCGCTGAACTGGCTCCTGTGCAGGTGGCACGTAAAATACACCATTTTGAGCATGGCTGTTGCCAGTACCGCCTGACTGGCCTTCGTGCCGGTGGCACGTAAAAGCACCCACTACACTCTCGGAGTAGTTGGCATTAGGAAGGGCATCCAGCTGTAGAAACTCTGCCAAATCAGATTGGAGCCTGGTGTAGCCATCTGGTTTACCAGTCCGCAGTCAAATCGTCCAACCCATGCTAGCATGGAAAGCGGAAGTTAAACGACGATGACGATGATGATGATGATATAAGATTTTGCCCACTAAAAGTGTTTTAATTACTGGAATTTAATCCTTGTTGTCAAAATCAAAACTGCTGTAAGTGAACATGTTGAATTTTTGAAGTTAATAAATTATATTAATGCTACTTCTCCATTTTCTTGATTTTAATTACTAATAATTTTTCTATTGTCTTGGCTCAACAGCCCTCACCCTTTGTTTTTACTGTCTTGTTCTCACTGTCCTGTTCTTGTTACCACTTTCACCCTCCGCAAAAAATTCCAAATTTTATTTAATTTGCTTTGCTGGAAGGATTGTTTCAATGAAGTCGCGTATTGTCTTTACCTTCGAAACGCAGATGGACAACTGATGAAGGGAAATATTCTTTATGTTGCATGTCGCGTCTCTCTGCTTTTTTCATTGTTTGAAAAAAGTACGTTTTCTATGTTTCCGTTTCTCATTATGTTTAACGTTTTTTTGATGTTCTGTACCCATATATATAGGAGTGGCTGTGTGGTAAGTAGCTTGCTTACCAACCACATGGTAACGGGTTCAGTCCCACAGCGTGGCACCTTGGGCAAGTGTCTTCTACTATGCCTTGGGCCGGCCAAAGCCTTGAGTGGATTTGGTAGACGGAAACTGAAAGAAGCCCGTCGTATATATATTTGAGTGTGTACATGTTTGTATGTCTGTGTTTGTGCCCCCAACATTGCTTGACAACTGATGCTGTTGTGTTTACGTCCCCGTAACTTAGCAGTTTGGCAAAAGAGACCAATAGAATAAGTACTAGGATTATAAAAGAATAAGTCCTGGGATCAATTTGCTTGACTAAAGACGGTGCTCCAGCATGGGCCCAGTCAAATGACTGAAACAAGTAAAAGAATAAAGAATATATATATAAGAGAAAGATGGCTGCTTATAAATGCCAAAACCTTCCCAGGCAAAGAATGTACCCCACAACATAGACTAGTAGTTAGTGACTTCAGGATCAGAGCTAAGTGGTTGCCCAGAAGACAACCAGCATGGAGGAGAAGGGTCTGGAAACTTAAAGATCCTGCGGATGGACAGAGATTTAGAGACTTATTACTCGAAGCCTTTGATGAAATAGAAGGGGATATAGCTTCACACGATGTAGAATACAACTGGAGGTTTCTACGGGACAACCTGCTGAGGGCCACTGACAAGATCTGTGGATGGTGCAAAGTCCCCTTATAACCCAAAATAATGTGGTGGTGGAACAATGTTGTTGACAGGGCTATTAGACAAAAGAAGCAGGTTTGGAAGAACAGGAAGAACGGTGGTAGCAGGGAATTGCATCAGACTGCCAGAGGGGAAGCTAGGAGACAGGTTTATTTAGCCAGAGGGGAAGCAGATAAGAAAAAATTTGCTAATGTTCTGTGCCGTGAGGACCAAAGACTTGAGGTATTTCGTGTTGCAAGACAGTGTGTGATAGAAAATCGTGATGTTGTAGGACAGAAATGTCCGCATGGATGATACTTTGCTTGCACTAAATGAGGCTTCAAAGAGAGAGGTTTGGAAACACCACTATGAAAGGTTGCTCAATAAAGAGAATCAATGGGAGAAAGAGAGTCTGCCGAATGTCAACCCAACAGAGGGACCAGCTATCCGAGTTGATAGTACCGTGGTAGATAAAGCAATTAAGAGTATGAAGATAGGGAAAGCTCCTGGCCCATCAGGAATCACTGCAGAGATGCTCAAAATATCTGGCAGTGTCAGCTATAGCCTAGTCACCTGTATAGTTAACCAGGTGATACACGAAGAAGTCATACCCAATGACTGGTGTAATAGCACCATAGTCAACTGCTACAAAGTGACGCTTTAGATACAAATAATTACAGAGGTATCAAGTTGTTGGATCAGGTAATGAAAGTCACTGAGAGGGTCGTATCCCAACTAATTAGGGAGAGAGTCAGTGTAGATGAGATGCAGTTTGGGTTTGTGCCAGGGAAAAGCACCACTGATGCTATATTTCTAGTAAGACAGCTGCAGGAGAACTACCTAGCCAAAGATAAACCTCTGTACCTAGCTTTCATTGACATGGAGAAAGCCTTTGACAAGGTCCCCTGATCCCTTATCTGGTGGTGAATGAGGAAACTAGGGATAGAAGAATGGTTAGTGAGCGCTGTGCGAGCCATGTACAGGGATGCTGTCAGTAAGGTGAGGGTTGGCAATGAATACAGTGAAGAATTCCGGGTAGAAGTAGGGGTCCACCAAAGATCAGTCCTCAGCCCCCTCCTATTTATCATAGTTCTCCAGGCAATAACAGAAGAATTCAAGACAGGATGCACCTGGGAGCTTCTCTATGCTGATGACATTGCTGTAATTGCTGAGTCACTATCAGAACTAGAGAAATTTCAGGTGTGAAAGCAAGGACTAGAATTCAAGGGCCTTAGAGTCAACCTAGCTAAAACCAAAGTCCTAATAAGTAGGAAGGTAGACAAACCACAAACCCCTTCAGGTAGATAGCCCTGCTCGATCTGTAGAAAAGGCGTAGGTAGAAACTCTATAAGATGTACTCAGTGTAAGCTATGGACACATAAGAGGTGCAGCAATATCAAAGGAAGGCTAACTAGAAAGATAGTTTTTGTATGTGGCAAATGTTCAGGAACAATAAACAGGGAAAATGTGCAGAAAACATTCCAGGGAAAAAAACTAGATGTAGTCGATAGCTTCCGTTATCTAGGTGACCAAGTTAGTAGTGGGGGAGGGTGTGCTGAAAGTGTAGCTGCTATAATAAGAATAGCCTGGGCAAAGTTCGGAGAGCTCTTACCTCTGCTGGTGACAAAGGGCCTCTCACTCAGAGTA
>NC_069004.1:20072420-20073134 GCF_001194135.2 Octopus bimaculoides
GCCTGGGCAAAGTTCGGAGAGCTCTTACCTCTGCTGGTGACAAAGGGCCTCTCACTCAGAGTAAAAGGCAGACTGTATGACGCATGTGTACGAACAGCCATGCTACATGGCAGTGAAACATGGGCCGTGACAGCTGAGGAAATGTGTAAGCTCGCAAAGAATGAAGCCAGTATGCTCTGTTGGATGTGTAATGTCAGTGTGCATACCCGACAGAGTGTAACTGCCTTGAGATAAAAGTTGGACCTAAGAAGCATCAGTTGTGGTGTGCAAGAGAGACAATTGCACAGGTATGGCCATGTGGCGAGAATGGATGAGGATAGCTGTGTGAAAAAGTTACACAGCCAAGCAGTTGAGGGAACCTGTTGAAGAGGTAGACCCAGGAAGATCTGGGATGAGGTGGTGAACCACGTCGTTTGAACATTAGGCCTCACCAAGGCAATGACTTGTGACCGAGACCTTTGGAAATATGCAGTGCGTGAGAAGACTTGGCAAGCCAAGTGATACCATAATCCGAGGCCTCTGCCAGGGGTGTAGCCAGCCCACTTATGCGTACCTTTCCTTCATTGGACACTAAACTCTGTTTGCGAAGACCTGTTGAGGCAAATGAAATCGATCCAAATTCGACGACTGGCACTCATGCCAACTTCTCCTTCATTGGACACTAAACTCGGCTTGCGAAGACCTGTTGGGGCAAGATCAGATTGGAGCCTGGTG
>NC_069004.1:20077949-20080285 GCF_001194135.2 Octopus bimaculoides
TATATATATATATATATATATATATATATATATATATTTATATAAATAATCAGAAAATGGAGAAAATTTGATCAACAAACAAACAAATTGAACTACAGCGGTTGATTATTTTTTAATACAAAACATGATATAACATTTCTTACGGCTGTTTCCACTTCCAATGTTAGTCGGAGCTTACAAAAGAAATTCTGAAAAGAATATTTGTCATCTTCCTATCACATTTGATGTACTACATGGAGCTTCATCAGAGTGAATAGAAATGCCTATAATAAAATGAACGAAGGGAAGAGGGAAGAAGAAAGAACAGGGCCTTGAGAAGAGGCCAGAAGGCTCAATATATTAAAATAACATCATTTTTCAGCATGGAGCTTGAAGTCGATAAGCAAAAGAGTGAACGAGCAGTGGTCTAGACCACTACTAGTTCACTCTTTTGGTCTAGTCCACTGCTAGGTCACTCTTTTCCCTATCAACTTCAAGCTCCACGCTGCAAGATGGTATGATTTTAATATATTGAGTCTTATGGCAAAGCCCTGTTCTTTCCTTTTCCCTCTTCCCTTCATTCATTTTATTACACACATTTGTATTCACTCTGATAAAGCTCCATGTACTAGATCAAATGTACTATGAATATGATGACTATTATTTTCAGAATTTCTTTCATAAGCACCAACTAACACTGAAAGCAGAAATGGCTGTAAGAAATTTTATGTCATGTTTTGTATTAAAAAATAATCAACCGATGTGGTTCAATCTGTTTGTTTGTTGATCAAAAGTTTTCTCCATTTTCTGATTATTTAAATTTGATCCTTGACAAACTTTTGTTTCTTCTGTTCTTACCCTATGAGCATAGTGTGCCTGCACACCAATGCACAAAGATAGCACAGATAACTGATACCAATAGTAAATACAGATAATATTATCCCTTAGACAGTTACAACTGCTAACTCTGCTTACCTTTCATATATATATATATATATATATATATGTAAATATACTTTATTGAAAAGCAGCAGAAATATCACAAAAACTGTTACTCAGAATTTCACATTCCTGTTCGTCGGACAATTAATGACAATATGAGGCTTTGAAAAGGCAGTTGCTCCCGCAAACCAAAATGGAATTTGGGATTTGCAAAGGGTCAAAATTGGCAACAAAAACAGGTCAGTGGAGACATGCAACAAACCAAACGAAAACAAACATGGACGATGAATGAGAAAGTGAAACTCTGAGCAACAGATTTTGTGATATTTCTGCTGCTTTTCAATGAAGCATATTACTCTACCTCTAGAATTTGAGTACTATTTTTTTTCACCTTGTTTCGCATTTATGTGCTTACTCCGGTGTATATATATATATATCACTGAACCACGGTAGTAGCTGAATATATTCTTAAGTCCACCATTTCGTCAATCGCAGCAGCTTCCAAGCTTCCCCACTAATTCAGTTATCAACTGAATTGCAAAGTGTTAACAGTTTTAAAGAGAACACCTCCTCAGCTACACTTTGGCATATATAGTTTGAGATTTGGTTCAGTAGAAAAAAGTTACATCAAAATATCTGCGACCTCAAGGGGGATAGTAAGGCACCTATTCACCTTCAATTAACATAAACTTTTTAATTTCAAAATAAAAGTATACTTTTCTTAGGCTTAAATGATAGAAAAATGAATGAGGAGTTCAGAGTCATTAGTCGCATTGAACAAAAATTAGTAGAAGAAAAGTTATGGGATGAAATGCCACGAAATTTCGGGTCAGTAAGTAAGAGAATAAGGAAGTAACGCTTAGCAGTAAGAATAAATAAAGAATATATTGCTAAAATGATGTTTATGTCCTAAGACGGTGAGCTGGCAGGAACGCTAGCATGCCGGGCGAAATGCTTAGCAGTATTTTGCCTGTGTTTACATTTTGAGTTCAAATTCAACTGAGGTCGACTTTGGTTTTTATCCATTTCGAATCTATTCAATTTGATGTACAAATTATTGAATTAATTTTTTTTTAACTAAACACTTTGAAACTTCCGATACTGGTACAATGTGTCACATACAAACAGGGTTTACTCTTAACATTTTTGACAAAATTTTGTATTTTAGAAGTTACTTCATCACAAGTTACAGAGTGACAATGGACAAATTTGTGTTTGATAAGCGCCAATACACGAAACTCTCAGCTTTTGACTTACTCTCTAACTTCTGCCGATGATATATATGCATATTATGCATATATGTGTAAAAAAATCTCATCATGCAATCAAACCAATGAAAGAGCCTCTATCTGGTCACTCAACACGCTAAAAATAGCAGCCAATGTATCCCCCTACCCAGTATTTTATAAGGTAAA
>NC_069004.1:20081019-20083975 GCF_001194135.2 Octopus bimaculoides
TACACACATATATATATATATATATATATATATATATATACACACACATACATATTCTTTTAATTGTTTCAGTCATTTGACAGTGGCCATGCTGGAGCACCGCCTTTAGTCAAACAAATCAACTCCAGAACTTATTCTTTGTAAGCCTAGTACTTATTCTATCAGTCTCTTGACTGAACCGCTAAGTTACGGGGACGTAAACACACCAGCATCGGTTGTCAAGCGATGGGGGGGGGAGACAGACACACAAACATACACACACACATATATATATACGATGGGCTTCTTTCAGTTTCCATCTACCAAATTCACTCACAAGGCTTTGGTCGGCCCGAGGCTATAGTAGAAGACATTTGCCAAGGTGCCACACGGTGGGACTGAACCTAGAACCATGTGGTTGGTAAGCAAGCTACTTACCACACAGCCACGCCTGCACACACACATATATATATATATATATATATATATATATATACATATACACATACATATGTATACACACACATACTGATATATATATATAAATACATATATACACACATACATATATATACTTGTATACATACATACATACATATACTTACATACACATACATACAGGTTTACTATTAATACTGATACAGATGTACATAGATTTATGTGTTTCTTGTGGTAGTTTAATTTCAAAGTTAATGTTTAATCTTGCCTATGTTTAGATTGAATACTCTTGTTCATGGGGTAAATTTGTTTGAAAGTTGTGGGTTTCTTTTTCTTTTCTTTTTTTTTGTATGTTTGTTCCCAAACAACACTACTTTTAGTGCTGTTGACACCGCTGGACTGAATGGCACTGCCTAGGTGTCAAAACCATATTGATAACCATGAGGCAACTGATGATGGAGGTATGTTGGATTGTCGGTATGGCTGTTTTTATATATGTGGAATAGTGTTATAACACATCCTTTTGAAACATATATATATATATGGAAGTTGTCTACTCCTTATGCAGAGTTTGACCACCTCCTGTACCTACACCTTAGCACCATCATGGCATCTGGTGTGGCTTTTTAAACCAGACAATGTTCTGGAAAGACACCCACATAGATTGCACCTCTGATTTGGACCACCAAGAGCTGCAGGAAAGTTCTGCTCTTTGTGGATCTCAAAATGTTTTTTGAAGCCTCCGCTGGATTTGCAAACATTCTGGCATACACTGCATTCAAAGGTGTGCACAGACTTATAGGCAGAATAAGTTAGTGGAGGTTTGCTTTCCATGCATTTGCAGATGAGATTTGAGGCCAGCAAAAGACAGGCATTGTCTGTCACAAACTGTGCACACAAAAAGGTCATTGTCATTCACCTTCTCGATTGTTACATTCTTCCTTAGATCTCTTTTGAGTCTTACTTGTGTTATCTTGGCCTCTTCAAATGCTTTCCCTCCACTCCACACCTTTGTTCGCCATCCAACTCAAAGGTTTCTATATCTTCTGGAACCATTCCCAGTGACTTCATAGTAGTCCTTATGCCGTCCTTGAACCTTTTTTTAGGTTTATGCCAATAGCGTTTCCCCCCTGCAAGCTCACCATAAAACAGCTGCTTTGGCATGCATTCATCTGCCATTTGAACAATATGGCCACACCATCTCAGTTGGTTCCTCAAAATCAAAGCTTTAATTGAGGTGATGCCAGCAGATGCAAGGAGTGTTTGGAATAAAAGAACTCCATTTAATTTTTGAAATGCGATGGAGGCATTTTTGGTGGAATTGTTCTAACAATTTAAAATGCCTTTCATAACAAGTCCAAGTTTCACAGGAATACAACAGGGATGGTAAGACAAATGATTTGTAAAGAGCCAGCTTTGTATTCTTATTTATATGTCACTGGCACCAAATGCGTGACTCCAAGCCACCAAGTGCTTTTGCTGCCCTTTGAATTCGCAGCTGTATTTCTGTATCAAGATTTCCATCATTCTGAACAGAGCTTCCAAGGTAGACAAACGAATCGACAACCTCAAGTAACTTTCCCTTAACAAAAATTTTAGTGGGGTTACAAACAGCACCACACACAAGTTGATGCATTACAATTGTTTTTTTCAAGTTGATGGTCAAGCCAAAATCATCACACACCAAGTCAAATGCAGATACAAGAGATTGCAGACCTGTTTCAGAATGACTGACAAGATCGCAATCGTCAGCATACAAAAGTTTCCTAATGAGTGAAGTAAAAACCTTCGTTTTGAATTTCAGTCTGGTCAGATTAAAAACATTCCCTGTTGTTCGATATTTTATGTAAATACCCACCTCAGAGTTTTGAAAAGCATGTGACAACACAACAGCAAAATATATTGCAAAGAGGGTGGGTGCATGAAGATCTCCTTGCTTTACTTCATTTTCCACAGCAAAAGATTCAGAGAACCTACCACCAAAATTAACTCTAGCTTTCACATCTTGATGCAAAGCCCTGATCATGTTTACAAATTTTTCTGGGCAACCTATTTTCCTTAGAATTAGCTACAGAGCATTTTGATTAACAGTATTGAATGTTTTGCTCAAATCAACAAAGCAATGGTATAGAGCAAGATTCTGTTTAATGCACTTTTCTTGTAATTGTGTGACAGTAAAGATACAATCAGCTGTGCCCCTAGAGGAATGAAAACCACACTGAGACTCAGACACTATATTTGGAACTATAAAGGTATTTAAACATTCTAACAAAATGCGGGCAAGTACCTTTCCAACCACAGACAAAAGCAAAATCCCACGAAAATTACCACACAGATCCTTTGACCCTGATTTATACAAGGAGACTAAAATGGCATCAATCCAGTCTTGAGGCACTTTCTCAGTTCTCCAACAGTGACAAATTAATATATTTAAGAGTTCAAACATTTTGTCACCTCCATATTTCAAGACTTCTGCACAGATTCCATCAGACCCTGGAGACTTATTGTTATTCAGTTTATTCACAGCTAAATAAATGTC
>NC_069004.1:20091479-20092550 GCF_001194135.2 Octopus bimaculoides
TATATATACATATATGTATATATATATACATACATATATTTGTGTCCTTCCCCTATCACTTCTTGGCAACTGGTTTGGTGTGTTTACAACTGGTGAACTAGCAGTTCGGCTAAAGAGATCGATAGAGAACTACTTGACTTAGAAAAAAAAAAAAGAAGAAAAGAAAGTCCTGGGGTCGATTTGTTTGACTAAAACCCTTCAAAGTGCTGCTCCAGCATAGCTGCGGTCGAATGACTGAAACAAGTTAAAGTATACACACATACACACGCATATATATATGCACACATACACACACACACACACACATATATACATGTATATTTGTGTGTGTGTGTGTATGCATATTTATTTCTATGTATGTGTATAGTCTTTGTATATATACGTAAAGGATACTTACACACACACACACATGCTTACACACACACACACACACACACACACTGATACTCAGGCTCTCACAAACACACAGACATGGACAGTCTGAGAGACACACAGACAGCTATTGTATAAAAATGACTCACACCAAATCTACATGTTCACAGCTAAACTAGACAATGACATGGCTGTGACACACATGTGGCACAGTTTGTTAGGACAGTATTATGATTGTATTAATACTGTGTTAGGACTATGTTAATGACTGTATTATGACCGTCATATGACTGTTACGATGTGTTACCACTGAGTTACGAGAATTTTATGACTGTTATATGACTGTATTATGACTATGTTATGGCTGTTTTACAACTGTATTATGACTGTGATATGACTCTATTATATATTATGACTATGTTATGGCTATTTTACGACTTTTTATCGCTGTGTTATGACTGTATAATAACTATGTTATGATGATGTTATAACTCTGATGTCACTGGATTACAGCTGTTTTATGATTGTGCTATGAATGTATCATGACTGTTTTATGACTGTATTATGACTTTATGACTGTGTTATGGCTGCATTATGACTATATTATGACAGTATTATGACTGTGTTATAACGTTACTTTCTGACATCCGTCTACTGTGACAGATGTCAGAGTCTACTGTAACAGTCTGACAGAGAGAG
>NC_069004.1:20093408-20095816 GCF_001194135.2 Octopus bimaculoides
ATCCCCCACTACAAAATTCATGTTTTTTCCGTCCAAATGATTTTAAAGACTGTGGAATAAATGATAATCAGATGGGGCAATGTCCAGCAAATATGATGGGTGGGTCAATGTTTCCCATTCAAATTGGTCCAGCCTTGAGGAAGTCATCCTCCGTGTTTGTGGCCAAGCATTATCCTGATGGATGACTACCTTTCGTCTTCAAACCAAAGATGGTCATTTTTCTTCTAGTGCTGACTCGAATGACCAAATCCCAGCTTCTCTGCTAGATCCTCAACAGTTATCATGGGATTTTGTTCCACCAAGGTTTGCAAGACATTCTCATCGAGGTCTACAGTTCTTCCAGGACAAGGCTTGTCTTCTAGGTCATAGTTTCCACTTCTGAATTTCTGGGACCACCATTGACACTGACTTGCACTTATTGTCCAATCCCCATTTACTGCATTCATATTCCTGACACTTTCCATTACATTGTTGCCTTTATTTAACTCATAAAGCAAAATATGCCCAATATGCTCCTTTGTCACCTCCATTATTGCTTCGAAAAAAATAACTGTTAAAAACGAAACTGCCCTCTTCAAAACTTGCCCTAACAAGTTGATGCTTTTCTAACAGGTTGATGCAGGTAGTTTATCTTGTCCCCCCTCCATCTTTTAAATCATGCAATTGAAAAAAAACTGCATTATTTATGGGATGATTCAATATTTTTTGTCTGTAGTGGTGGAGAAGTAAAGTATTGCACACCTCACCAATTAATATTCGTTTTATTGTATCTGGCTTTAAGTAGGTGCAAAGAAAACCGTTTGTTATCAAGCCACAAGAGAAAGTAATGGACTGAGGACTTAAATGCGTGAGCAAAGCAAACATAAAGCTGGGAGTTACTTGACCAATGGCACACAAACAGAACTTCAGTAATGGATGACAATGGCTATGAGCTGAGAGCTCAGTCCATTTAGCTGTAAGTAGGCACTGCTTGTTATCTTGTTTACTGTGCTGTGTCCTTAACCAACACATGCTTAAATATGAACAGTACAGTCTACCTAGCTGTATGTAGGGACCACAGTGTGGGATAGATCACTGTTCTCTGTCAGTGACTGATGCACTTGTCGACAGCCCAGTCTACCTAGCTGTAAATAGGGACCACAATGTGGTATAGTTCACTGTAATGTGTCCACGACCAACACACTTATTTGTCAACAGCTCAGTCTACCTAGCTGTAAATAGGGACCACAATGTAGTATAAATCACTGTTTTGTGTCAATGACTGATGCACTTGTCATCATCCCAGTCTACGTAGCTTTTCGTCCAGTGTGCTAACGACTCAACCATGATGATGATGATGGTAATAATAATAATAATAATATAATAATAATAATAATAATAATAATAATAATAATTCTTTCTACTGAGGCCATGCTAGAGCATCACATTTAGTCGAACAAATATTGGCAAATATTATTTTGTACTTTAGGCACAAGACTCGAAATTTTTGTGATTTCAATTTGCAGATCTTTATAGTGAGAAAGCTTTTCGTATTCCTTTCTTGAGACATTTTGATCTTGTGGGACAGACATATCTATTAACAGACAAGTTCCTCTGTTGTAGTCCTCGATCACAATGTCTGGTCAACTGGAGTCATTTTTCTGTCTGTTTGAACTGGGAAGATCCAAAGGATGGTGACGCCCTTGCCATTTACGACATTCTCTGGATGGTGCCTGTACCACTTATGATGGGATTTAACTTTTTTAGTATTTACAAGCATTCCAGTGGATGTACTGCCCTAGTTTGTCATGTCTTATGAGGTACTCCTTTTCAGCGAGGACTGGGCAGTCAGAAACAACACGATCAACTGTCTCTGTGAATTTTCCACAAATTCTGCACGAGGGGTCAGAACCCTCTTTGAGGACATTTGCATGGTAGTTTCTGGTAGGTAAGCTCTGATCTTGCGCTGCAATAACAAAACTTTCTGTATCCCCTTTCAGACCTGTCCCTTGTAGCCATTGATGTGTTAGATTCTGATCAATACCTGGCTTGGATAGGTGGTTAGGGTATTTCTCACACAGGAATTTACCTTTCCAGTTGTCTTCTGTATTATTCATGCAAGCCTACTTTGCTTTTTGTTTGATGTTTTTTTTTTGCACCAATGAAGCAAGTGAAATCGAATTCGAGTTAAATTCGACGCCTGGCACCCATGCCAACATCGTCTCCTTCATTGGAGACGAAACTCAGCTTGCGAAGACTTATTGGGGCAAGTGAAAGCGAAATCGTGATGGCACCTGTGCCCAGCATCGCCTTTCTGGCACTTGTGCTCGCGACATGTGTAAGGACTTTCGAGCAAGATCGTTGCCAGTGCCCCTGGACTGGCTCTTGTGCGGGTGGCACGTCAAATACACCATTCTGAGTGTGGGGCC
>NC_069004.1:20098661-20101629 GCF_001194135.2 Octopus bimaculoides
AGAGTGAGAGGGGGGAGAAAGATGAACGATTTAAAATAAATATATTTTAATTGTTGTGTGAGAAAGTATATATAATCTCATTATAGAATATAGTGTCTTTCAAAAACATTGTATATTTTAAACTATATCTCATGTTTAAGAAAAAAAAAATGCATTTTACATTTTACACTTACTCTGTCTTCCTTACCTACATTTTCTTTCGTAATACGCTTTGTCTCCCTCTTCCACTTTTTCATTCTTTTTTTCCTTTGTTAGACAATGGCAAACAAACTCTTGGTTAGAGAAATTTTTTTTCCTTAGCTGCTTTGTGTCTCCCTTTCCCACATTTTGTTGACTGTTTTTTGTTAGACGCTAGCAAACACTCTGTATCTCCCCTTGTCACAAACTCACTATTTCTTTCTTTCTTTCTCTCTCTCTCTCTTTCTCTGTCGCTCTCTCCTTCACCTGCGTACGCACAGATTTGACTTCGCCATGTCAACAAACTTCAAAATTGGTAAAAGTTTATCGATTTTTACAGCTATACGTGGGTGCTTCTGAGAGAAAAAGTTGACAAAAACGCAGGTAGGGTCGTTTAAAATATGTGCCTTCTTGTCAGCAGTGCCTGCCCTCAATTCCCTCCAAATGGCCATCCGGCCAGGCGCACAGTCGACCAATGAGAGATACATCCCCTGCCGGTAGTATGTTACATCCACTGCTAGTCATTTCTAGTTGTGCTCTACCAAAATGTTTCCCTACTCGTGCACACCCAGAGCAGGGTGGATGGATTGACACCTATCACAGTTCCTGACCACCTTTTGGATGCTCCATCTCGTAAAATCGGCCTCATCCTCCTGGCGAGATACAGGGTCCTATTCATGCCCATATGATGCATGGCATGCAGTCTCCTTAGCTTGGAGTTATTTAACCAACACAATGCAGCTACCCCTAGCTTCGATTCTTCCAGCTCCTCTAACCAGGCCTTTTTTTTTATTCTGGTAAGAAAGTCTGCCTTGTTTCTCTCTGATGGCACAAAGACCACGTTCAGTTTCAGGCCACGTTCAAAACTCGCCAATCCACTCCCCTAGCAATCTTAGGTGGCACTTCACTAACATTTCCGCAGCCCCTTTGGTTTGCACTCTCTTCTCATTGATGATCACCAATCCTACCCAGCCAAGCACGGTGGCCAAATCCATTCGGATTTTGATAGAGCGCAGCCCCTATTTCAAGGCCAAATTCACTCCCTTCAGCACTGCATCCAGCTCAGCGACATTTATGTGGTTGTAGTCGACTACTTTTCGAAGCCAGGCTGCATCCTCCACTTCGGTACCTCCAATTTCCAAAACAACTCTTATCGTGATGCTGCTAGCATCACACCATATGGTCCCATTATCTGATTTTAGCACATGCCAATGCCCTCTGACTGGGTCTTCCACTCTCATCCTCTCTAGGATTTCCCCACATCATCACCCCCTCTCCCACTTTGTCACCACAGTTCTGCCCTTCTGCTCATCTCTTGGCGTAACTGCATACCATATGCAGCCACCCTGCCATTGGGTGGTGACCTACTAATTTCCCGCACATTGAGAACAGTTCTTTCCTGCTAACATTGGTACCCAGCTCCGGGAACTCATTCCCCTCCGAAACACCAACACACCTGTTCTGTCTCTTTGAAGCTTAAGTCCCAGTGCAGCTCCTCCAGCTATTGGCTCCAGTGGCTTCGCAATCAGCCTGAATTTCTTCAGATGTCTCACAAACTCTGTGTCATCTATATAGGAATTGGTGGCCCTTGTTATCTTATCCACATTTCCCAGGATGGATTTGAACACTGTCGCCATAATCTTTGACACAGAATATAGCCCCAAGCCCAGCCTTGTCAAACAATATGTCCGGCTCTTTGTATCACACCAGCTGGGACTACCACAGTTTGTCATTTACATGGTGCTGCAAATATGCTGATTTCAAGTTGACGTCCATTGCTGCTTTAGTTGACTGTCTCACCGCAAACATCAGTCGCCTTGCTACCTGTGTGACACGATACATGGCCATTCATCTCCCGAAAATCCAGTACCGATCTGACTTTGCTCTTTGTTGGCTGCACCACTGCCATTAAAGGTAGCACTCCACTCACCACCTCCTCCTTCCACAGGATAAGGACACCTTCCTTAATCCACCTCTCTACCTCTTCTTCAAACTCACTCCTGGCATGTCCTTTCAGGGTATGCTGATAGCAGTTCACCCTGTTCTTCAGTGTCAGGGGCTCCTCTTTCCAGTGCCACTCTATCGTCCACCACTGACCATCAAACGCCACTCGAAAATCCTTGTTTTCAATGGTATAGGCAGTGCAACCCCTTACAGAACTCTGCTCTCATTCACATTCCTGACTCATGGCACACAACACCCCCACAGCATCAAACGAAACCACATCTCCTAGGTGGTTGATCGCATCCATCTCTATTACCACATCAATCCCGTCTACCACATGGTCAATCACGATCATCCACGGCCTTAGTGTTATGCCTCGTACCCCTATCTCCACATCACTGTTACCTTTGCATTCGATTTCACTGAAGTGGACTGCCTGAACACTACTCGTCCCCTTCCGTTTCTTTGTCACCCTTGGGGTCACGTGAGTCGCCATGCAGCCCGTGTCCACAAGGGCCTTGGATGTGTTTTCCCCGACCATGACCTCAACTACAGGCAGTGACTGCACCAGCACCTCTACTCGTTCACAAAGGAAGTTTGAGAGGCAGTAACTTCCCTGTGGCTTTTTCCCTGGCCACAATTTCGGGTGATATGTCGGCAATAGTATACAGACGTCGTTGTCCCCTAATATATGATGGCAGCGAAGATAAGGATTAGTAGTGATATCATCAGACCTTTCTATGGTGAAAGAGATGTAGCAGCTTGGATTTGAAAGGTCAGAGTTGTGGCCAGGCTACAAAGCATCGAAAATGTAGCAAGCCTCATGGCGCTATGTGGGTGCTTCTGA
>NC_069004.1:20103053-20117947 GCF_001194135.2 Octopus bimaculoides
GCAGTAACTTCCCTGTGGCTTTTTCCCTGGCCACAATTTCGGGTGATATGTCCAGTCTGTTTGCACCGGTAGCAAACTGATCCGAACTCTGTGCAGTCCCTGGCATTATAACACCAGCCAGTAAACAGCCACTGTCGTTCTACAGCAGGTCTCTTTTCATCTTTCACCAGCCCTAATGGACTTCTGCAACTATCATCACCACTGCCTTCTACTTGGTGTTTTGCATCAACACCTGGGCTTGAATGATGAGCTCGCTAATCACCATTTCGTTGCTGCCTGGCAACTGTTGTAGCCGCACCGACACATCATCAGGAAAGCCATTCACAAAGGCCAGTCATGCTACCTTCTCCAGTCCCTCTCCGGTGAGACCAGACAACCCAGCCAGCTTCTGTGCCTCCACAGCATATTCGTCAACCTGTTCCCCAGTCCATCTGACCATTCCTAGCTTAGCAAAAGTGGTGTACTCTCCCTCTGTGTAAGCCTCTCTCAAGCACTGCTTGACATTTGCCACGCTCAGTTGTTCTTCATTCATTTCGAGGTACAGTGCCAGCATGCTCCCCTCCAAACATAGCGCCATGAGGCTTGCTACATTTTCGATGCTTTGTAGCCTGGCCACAACTCTGACCTTTCAAATCCAAGCTGCTACATCTCTTTCACCATAGAAAGGTCTGATGATATCACTACTAATCCTTATCTTCGCTGCCATCATATATTAGGGGACAACGACGTCTGTATACTATTGCCGAAATAGCTTGCTGTGCATGGAAAATGAAAAGAGGTTTACCTACCTTCCTCTTTCGATGCCTGTCTAGCAGTAATCTCTCCAGTGATCCTGCCCTACTCTTGTCACCCAGTAAAAGCAGCTGCTATCTGACCAACCTGAGTGCAAATTCCCTGACATCTGTTCATGATGCCTCCAGTGGGCAAAAAGAGTCTGACACTCGCCTCTCTCCCCCTACTTCCTCTTCTGGCCAGTCCCTTGACCATTGACATCATGACCCTCTTCTTCCGGCTCATCCCCACAAAATCATCAACATATACATACATGAAAATATTTTGATTTAATAGACTAAAATATTATCAAGTGATTTGAAATGATTCAAAATCAAATATCACAGTTGAAAACAAATCAGTTAAAAAATAATAAACATACA
Source organism: Octopus bimaculoides (assembly GCF_001194135.2). Classification (NCBI taxonomy): domain Eukaryota; kingdom Metazoa; phylum Mollusca; class Cephalopoda; order Octopoda; family Octopodidae; genus Octopus; species Octopus bimaculoides. Next base: position 20,104,208 of record NC_069004.1, read on the forward strand.
AAATAAGCAAATTGGTAACATTAAATTAGGTAACTGCGAGTTGACAAAATATTTTCTATATAAGAAAAACAAACATACATAATTCTTACTGAGCTCTAAATTGGTTTTCCTCAAATCTTGCATTCTTTCTTCATACTCATTGTCATTTTTCTAAAAGAAAAAAGAAAATTTTTGTAATTAATTAAATAGATGAAAGAAATGCATAAACATAAGAAGAAGATTAAATACACAAATTGGAAGCTTTTGGTGAGAGTTGAAATAGCTACACAGATCTAAGTGTATACATTAAAAAGTTTTAGAAAAACATGAACATCATAATACCATTTGCCTTCACTTAAAAATTTTGATCCTCATACTTGCTCAAATAATTAAAATATGTTAATCCTTCACTGTGTAATTATTTCTTATACTAATTGCAGTTTCTCATGAGGATAGCACCTCTGAATAAGTTTTTAAAAACAATTTGTTCTCTAAAATGCTGAGCAAAAATTTTCTTGTAGGATAGAAAAATGTATATTTCAACTATTTCAAAGAGGAAAACTAATTACTGATCACATCATGCCATCAGTGAAGGAAAGAGAAACACAGTTACTATATAATAACTTCAAAGGACCAAATACTGGAAAACACAAAGCAACAAAGTTGAGATATTCAAAATAGCAATATTGTAATTGGATTTCCATCATCTTCATTCTTTTCCGTGTTGATTTACATTTTGAATTAGAAAGAACAAATAAAGTCAATGTAAATGGATAAAAAAGAACCTATAAAAAAATTCAAACAAGAATTTTATACAGCAAACAGAGAAATATGATGGGTCATGTAAAATATCTTTGCAAGAACTTATCCTAATCTACTTTGAAGTGACAAAAGATGCAGCTTTGGCATTAACAGTCATTTCCCCCCAAATGAAATCAGAGTAGTAAAACTATTTTCTCTGAAATTTATCAAATTGGATCTAAGAGCCTTGATGAAAGATCTTGTTGAAGCAATATTATTCTTCAAGACAACTTAATTTTTTTAGCCATCCACTTCCATTGTGTATTAGGTCGTTTAGATGTTTGTTGTGAAAAGATTCTGACCACCACCCCCAAGTGACTAAAGGTGGACTGACTCATTGTTACAAAATAAAGAACTGTGAGCAATTGGCAGTTCAGATTGGGTAAGCAGTTCACTGTGAAACATTTGATTGAGAGTGCTGAGTCTCGTGTAATAGTAATCATATTGCATTGTGTAAATATTTCTTACTCCCTGCGTTGTTAAATTATGTATCCAACACCAGGATATAAAAGTGGTGATGAGTTGTACGAAGCTTTGGATATTTAAATTTTTTTTAAATACAAAACTGAAGAAAAAATCATTTTAACATGGAAAATTTATTGTTCTCTGTGGTGCAGTTACAATAGCAACTACAACAGCAACAACAACAAAACCAACAGTTACTGGAATTAATGTTGAAGAAGTCTAAAAATACTTCAGGTTCATACTTGCCAGACAGCATAGCAAACAGAATAAGGGATTACTTTCTTTACATATTTTCAAAGATACGAAGAAATCTTCAAAACAGAATGTAAAAGTTGGTTCGAAAGAAAAAAGTATAACTATTTTTAAGAAAGTTATTCCCTACTGAACACAAAAAAATTATATTCTGCCAAAGAAGGCAGGTAAGATTTGTTTTGATGAAACAATTTTTTATCAAAAATTTCCAGTGAGAGAAGTTCCCTGTTAAATACTCACTAGCAATGTTTAAATTTGGTCAAAAAAAGATGATGAAGATTTTGTCACCTATGCCGGAGTGGTTAACAGAGAGTGTGAGAAATTCAAATTGAATGAGATGATTTTGGACATGTTCAAGGGCTTACTGCAAGTAAAGATGCAGATATACGTTCCTGGATATTAAGAAAATTAAAACAGGACCAAAATGTAACTCTACAGACAGTTGCAGAAGAGTGTCAGAGGATTATAAATCTATGACATGACACAGATAAAATTGAAGAGAAAGATTGCTCTCATATTCATGCACGTCAACCAGTATCAGATAAGAAAAAATGTCATGACCAAGTCAATGTTATGGGTGCAGTGGTCTACATTCTAAAAGTAACTGTCCATTTAAAAATATAAAATGCCTCAAGTGTGGTAAGACAGGTCATAAAAAATCACACTGTAAAACAAAACCTAAAAAACAGTTCAAGAGACAAAATCACATAAACAGGTTATCAATGACAAAAAATACAAATAACCCTCAGAGGAAATTTGTGTACATAAAAATTAATAACACAAATGTAAAGTTACAATTCAATATGGGCAGCGATATCTCAATAATTATACAGATATATGGAAAAAAATCAGGGACCTAGATTAAAAAAACTTTAAAAATTACCTGTAGTGTTTCAGGAAAGAATTTATATTTTAAGGGCTAATTGATAAATGACATTACATTTTGTGAAAAGACCTTAAAAGCCAAAGTTTTCATGTTGAATAATACAACAAATTTATTCAGAACTGACTAGATGGAATTATTTAACTTATTGGACCTCCCCATAAATCTTTTCTGTAAAAATGTGAATGGTTTTCTGCCAGTACAAATAAGTCATCAAACCAATTGAAAAATATTTTTTAGAATTTTTCTGATAAATTAGGTCTGTGCACCAAAATGAAGGTGAAGTTTCAAATAAAAGAAAATGCCATACCAATATTTAAACAAAAACAAACTGTACTGTTCGCAGCATTAGAACAGAATAACTTACAGAGACTAGAAAAAATGAAATTATCCAAAAAGTGGGATATAGTCAATGAGCATCACCAACTGTGTGCATTAAGAAAACGAATAATAAAATCAAAGCACATACTGATTTTTCCGTTGGTTTAAACAAATGTATTAAAACTGCCACTATCCGCTACCTACTCCAGAGGATATTTTTGCAAAATTAAACGGTGGCAAGATATTTTCTAAGTTAGATCTCTCTGACGCATACCTACAAATTAGAGTAGACAATGAATGCTCTAAATACTTAACAATTAACACACATAAAGGACTGTATAAATATAACAGGTTACCATTTAGCTTAAAAGTTGCATCAGCGATTTCTCAACAGATTATGGATGCAATGTTAGCAGACTGTGAATTCGCAATTCCATATCTGGATGACATACTCATTAAAAGCAAATCCTGGCACCAACACACAGAGCACATAAAGTATGTATTCAAAAAAATTAGGGATAACAGCTTTACTTTGAATGAAGAAAAGTATGAATTTTGCTTACCAAAAATAAGATAATCATTGACAGAAATGGATGTCGATCAGATCCATCAAGGGCAAACGCAATTAAAAATATCCCCCTCTAACAAATATTGCGACCTTACAAGCTTTTTGGGGACTGGCAAATTATTACAAAAATTGTATTCCAAATATGCATTCGGTGAGGGTTCCACTGAATAATCTACTAAAAAAAGATGTGAAGTGGAATTGTTTGGAAAATTGTCAAAAGGTGTTTGACAAAATTTGAAAAATATTAACATCTGATTTGTCATTAGCACACTATGATCTTGCAGCGAAGATTGTTGTAGCTTCAGATGCCTCTGAGTATGGTATAGGAGCAGTAATGCTACATAAATATAAAGATAGTAACCTGAAGGTGGTGGTTCATGCCTCACATTCTCTGATATCAGCAGAGAAAAACTACAGCCAAATTGAAAAAGAGGCTCTAGTGATTATTTTTACCATAAAAAAGTCACAGATTTTTACACGGCAGAAGCCTTCAACTACAGACTGATCATTGTCCGTCACTATTGATATATGGGTTGAAGAATAGGTTACAAAGCTGGAGTACAATATTATTATACTATAATTTTAAGATGAAATATATACCATCCAAGAAATTAGGTAATTAGTGTAATGTTATATGTGAACTGACAGTTACTTTACAAGACATAAAATTAAAATCAGAAAACGATAAATTAATTTAAAGAATGAAAGAAATACTGAAAACTAAAAGGGATAAAAATATGTGCAACACAAATGCAAACCATTTCTCAATGTGTTGATGTACACACAAAGAGGCGTAGTGCCAGTCACACTACAAAAGCAATTGTTAAAGGAATTTCACATTGGTCACCCAGGGATTTTGAGAATGAAATCATTAATGAGAAGTTATGTAAATCTAACAATGGTCTGTGACATTGAAGAATCAGTGAAAGCATGCACTAAATGGCAACCGTGACCAAAAACAGATATTCCATGGGCCAGACTGAATGTTAATTATGCAGGTCCACTTAAGGGTGTATATTACCTTGTTGCAATGGACAGTTTTTCAAAGTGGCCAGAAGTGCATCAATGTTAAAAGCCAATATCTGCAGTTACAGTAAGCTTTTTACATGAATTGTTCACCAGATATGGCATTCCTGATACCATTGTGTCTGATAATGGAACTCAATTTACATCAGATGAGTTCAGAAAACTTTGTAAAATGTTCGTCATTGAACCACTCTGCTGTATCATCCTAGGTCAAATGGACAAGCAGAGCATTTTGTTGACACTTTCAAGAGGGCGAACAATGAAGTAATGGAAGGTCTTGCACTTCAACAATTTTTAAGAGTGTATCGAGTTACACCTAATCTGAATACCCTGTCTGGAATGTCACCTGCAGAATTGATGTTTGCTAGAAAGATCAGACCCAGAAAGATCAGACCCAGAAAGATCAGAAGGCAGCAAGCTGGCAGAAACAGCGCACCAGGTGAAATGCTTAGCAGTATTTCATCTGCCATTACGTTCTGAGTTCAAATTCCGCCGAGGTTGACTTTGCCTTTCATCCTCTCGGGGTCGATAAATTAAGCACCAGTTATGCACTGAGGTTGATGTAATCAACTTAATTCCTTTGCCTGTCCTTGTTTGTCCCCTCTATGTTTAGCCCCTTGTGGGCAATAATGAAATAAGAAAGATCAGACCCATCTTTGATAAACTAATACCGACTGAAAATAGAAAAAAGATGAACAACAAAAATACTTCAAAATTCTTCAAGTTAGGTGACAAAGTTTTTTTTAAACCTATAGATATGGTAAAGAAAGTTGGGGGGGGGGGGCAGGGTAATTATTAAACAAGTTGGAAGAATGTTATTCATGGTTAAAGGAAAAAGTGTCAAACATAAAAGACATATCAACCAACTTAAAAAAAGATTCACAGAAAAAATAGTCATGAGAAATGAAATGCCCATGGAAGTATTGTATGACACGTTAATTTGAAACTACATGTTCTAGCACCAGAAAATGGAAAAGAATGGAAACACTGGAATTGAACCCTAAGCATACTGCCTGACTGGCATGCAAAAAGCACCATTCAAGCGTGACTAATGCTGGTGCTGGTGGCACGTAAAGAGCATCATTTGAGTGTGACCAATGGCATATAAAAAGCACCCACTACACTCTTGGAGTGGTTAACATTAGGAAGGGCATCCAGCTGTTGAAACCTTGCCAAATCAGATTGGAGCCTGGTGCAGCCTCCCATTCTGCCAGCTCTCAGTCAAACCATCCAATCCATGCCAGCATGGAAAGATGTTAAATGATGATGATAATGATGATGATACTTGGCAACAAGTACTTCTACAACCTTGCATCACATTTTACACCTTTGGTGATGTTAGTGATGGTGTGATATGTAGAAACAATTGGAGTGATATGGAATAAAGAATGTCATTCAATCCATTTTCTTTTATTCTACTCTTTATGTGTGTGTGTGTGCATTTGTGACCCCATTGCTTGATAACTTGGGTCAGTTTGGTCAATTAAACTCAAAGTGGTGCACCAGCATGGCCACAGTCCAATGACTAAAACAAGTAAAAAATAATGGCACAGCTACAACCATTTAAATTTTAAAAATTAGCCTAATGATCCACTTGGTAACGATGAAACACTGTTCTGGGTAATTATAATCAAAGTATATTTTATACTAGTGAGACCCGTGGAAATTTCATGGTGTAAGGCAAAATACTTGAAAACATTATGTTAGTATATTAAGCACAAGCAAGGAATTTCAAAAAGTATTTTTGAAATTCTGTCATTTAATCAAAACTGTACTTTTAAATATAACTGAAACGAATTGAAATGGTTCTTAGAATTTATGAAGTAAAATTCATTAACAATATTTAAATAGTTGGAAGAAAAAGGAGAGTATATTTTAGATTAAAAAAAAACCTTGTTCATCTTAATTTTGAAAAACAAAAGAAGTATAAAAAGACGCATTGTTTTTAGGATGACCCAATATATAGCTCATGCTGAGTGTGTGTATTTGTCAGTGTGTGTGTAAGGAATTTCATTAGGGTGGTATTGTGATTTAAAAAGGTATGAAAATCTTAATTTATTCTAATAGCATACTTTTCAGTTAATGAATATTTTTTTTCTCATTGTAATGATTGTAATGATGATCACTAATTTTTTCTCCCTTTTATACCTTCAAGGCTTCTCCTAACATTTTTTATGTGCATAGTGCAAAAAAAAAAAAAAGATTGGCCAAAATCGGAATGGCCAAAATCGGAATTTTTGAAAATTTATGAGTTTTTCGAGGGAGGGGGCGAAAAAACTCATAAATTTTCAAAAAATTTTTTGCTACTGTTTTTTTTTTTAATGGTTGTTTTTAAGTGCATAGTGCAAAAAAAAATTAGATGAAATCAGTCCAGAAGATAAATTTAAAAAAATGTTTTCATAAAAAGCTTTCCCCCATCATTTACAAGGGTGTGGTGAAAAGACAAATTTGAAAAATCCTTGTTAAAACAGAGAAAATCCAGCTTATGCGGGTGTGTTATTCCAAAAGTTTGCAAAGGTAATCTGTAGTGAAAATTAACAGGCAACAACTTTGCTAGTATATGTATATATGTATCATTGTCTGTCTTCCATGCTGGATGGTTTGACAGGAGCCAGCTAGGTAGAAGACTACACCAGGCTACTGTCTTTTTTGGCATGGTTTTTACAGCTGGATGCCCTTCCTAACACCAACATATATATAAGGCTCAGTCTAAGTTATTTACCAAATGAGAATATTTTAATTTCTTTTCATTTCATTTCAGTTCAGCTACCTATCTATTTGTATATCTATTAATATATCTCTCTACTTGCATATCTGTTGACTTAGCTATGTATCTCTCTCTCTATCTATCTATCTATCTATCTATCTACCTATCTATCTGTCTGTTTAATTAACTATCACATCTCCTTTCCTTTCTGCCAATGTACATAAGCATTTAAACCTAATAACAAAAAAGAAAAATGAGCCTTTGTTCTGGAATACTAAAAGATAAAAGTATAAAATCCACAGCTATTTGCTAAGGTTATTTCACTTTAACTACCTATCAATATATCTTTTAATTGATAGATCTTCATGACATTGTTTCATTATGTTAAACATTTCAACTGTGCCAATGATTTGAACACACAAATGCAGAATAATATAGATCACCCTCTCTCTCTCCTTCCATGTTTTCTCTTTTAATTTTTTTTCCTTGATTCCACAATTCCCATTCCTCTCTGTCCCCCTTTCTCCTCCCTCTCTCTCTCTACATTTATCCATTTGAGTTATTACATCCGTTGGAGTAAGTGTAATACACAGATAAATTTGACAGGAACAAGAATAATATAACATTTTATGAATAAACTTTGGTATTTTACAGACAAGAAAGTAAATTTCAAATGCAGTAAAACTGAAAGCAGCAGAAAGATTGGATATTTACCCTTATAAGATAGAAAAAAACCGCCTGCTGGCAATTGCTGTTTTCACAGTTTTACTGCGTTTGAATTTTACTTTCTTGTTTGTAAAATAAGAATAATATAATTACATGGTCAACAAGTATTTTTCATCAAGCATATGTCAAGGTGTACTTAGTGTAGTTTTAATGCTGGTTCCAAATATGCAGTTAGTTTTTTGACATCATGTACAGTTTTCAAGATTAGAAAGTTTTTTGGTTCTAGCTCATGCATTATATAGAAATTCCAATTAATTATGTGTATGCATGTATTTCATTTACATCAGGGAAACATACCTTTAAAATAAACTATGTTATTCATTGCTGCATAGTTCAGATGCAATATTTCATCATCTTAAATTAACCAATCAAGTTTTATCTCATGAAATAAGTATTTCAACATCTCAAATTGTTCAGTCATAATTGGTCTGATGAAATATTTCATCAACTCAAATTCAATATAAGTAAACCTGTTTGTATCTATTTCTTTACTTGTTTTACAATGCTAACAATGTCAAAACAGTGTAGAAATCATCCTGATGTTTTTTATTGTGAAAGCTCAAAAACATACAATAACACCAGAAATCAAGAAGATTTATAAGCTATACTTTGTCCTCTTGGAAATCAAGACAAGTTATGAGCATCACATTTTATCTGCTCAGCTTGCTCAAATGGCTTATGTAACTGGTTCAATAATAAGAAGTCCATGCCTTTTGCCATTCCAATGATATGGAGGGAGCCGAAATATCATTTTAATTACTGTTATTTTTGCAAAATCAATGTCACAGGATTTTCTATGAAGAATAAACACAAAATTGTGTATCCCAATTTATATTCTGCAATGAGACCTGTGCCTCATAATGGCAGTCTGCCAATTCCAGTTCCGCCAGATGGTGGTATTGAAACATCGGATGATGATGCTGACTGTCACGATAGTGCTGCTGAGGAAGATTATGTGGCTGATGACGATAGCTTTGAACCTCAGAAATTTTCCCAAGTTGAACTGAATGACCTTGTCAGAGACCTATCCCTCACAAAAGATAAAGCAGAACTGTTGGCATCAAGACTGAAGGAGAAGTATCTGCTAGAGCACAGTGTTCGTATAACTTATTTTCGGCAGAGAAATGTGGTTCTACAAATGTGTTTTTCTGTTGAAGGCCCGCTTTGCTTTTGCAGTAACATCGATGGACTTTTCGAGTGTTTATCACAAAATCATGATCCTGCAGAGTGGCGTTTGTTTATTGACTCTTCAAAACGAAGTTTAAAAGCTCTACTTCTCCATAATGGTAATTTGAAGCCCTCCATTCCTATTACACACTTCATAAATCATATGAGAATATAGAACTTTTACTTCATGCCATTGCCTATGAAAGATACTCATGAAAAATATGCAGAGATTCAAAAGTCATTGGTATGTTAATAGGAATGCAATCAGGTTTCAGAAAATATTGTTGTTTTTTGTGTCTATGGGAGAGTCGGGCAACTGACAGATATTATTCAGAATCAAGCTGGTAGATAAGAACATCATACCAGTCAGGACTGTCTAGCGTCAAGAATACACCTCTTGTAATGTCTTATTGCCTCCTTTGCACATAACGCTAGGACTGGTGAAACAGTTTGTAAAGACACTAGGGAAGAGAATTGTCAGAAGGTTTGCATATATTGTAGAAAAGTTTCCCCAAATCACACAGGCAAAGTTGAAAGAGGTATCTTTGTCAAACCCCAAATTAGAGAAGTACTCAAAGAATGTCAACTTCAAGAGAATACTGAATGAACTGGAACTGCCTGCCTGAAATGCTTACAATTAGATCTGTGAGAATTTTGAGGGCAACAAGAAGGCAATGGATGGCATCAAGAATCTTCTGAAATGTTACTCATCAATGGGATGTCACATGTCACTGAATGTTCACTTCTTGGACTCCCATCTGTATTTCTTTGCAGATAACCTTGGAGCAGTGTCAGATGAACATGAAAGATTTCACCAGGACATTAGTGCTATGGACAAACAATGCCAAGGCTTCTGGAATGACAGTCTGCTGGCTGACTACTGCTGGACACTTTACCATGATCAACCAGATCAAGAACACTGCAGGAAATCCAAATCACAATGTTTCTAACTCTGTTGTTCTTTGTCTGTTTTGTCTGACCCATTTTTGTGTATTCACTCTTTGTAGAATGACAGTGATAATTTTTAACTCGATAAACTCATCTACTTTCTAAATATAATATGTCCTTATTTATTACATTAATGATTTCATATATACAAATATGTAAATATTTGCATCTATCTACTGAAAAACTGATAAGTGCGGCATACAAATGGAGTGAAATTTTGAAATCAGCATGACACTAAAACAAGTAAAGAAATAAATACAAATGGTTATACTTATATTGGTTTGCATTATAATGAGTATAATGCATTTAATTTTGTTGAGTATCAGAGTCAGCACCTTAAGAATTCAAGGAGTCAGAGTCAGGGCCTAGGTCTACTGACTCAATAATCCTGCTTTAATACCCCAAAAATGGAAAGGATCCTCCTGATATCTGTATATCTAGAGAAAGCTCTTACATCTCTAAACTATGAAGGTGCACTGAAAAGTTCATAAGCTGACTATGAAGGAGTGATACTAGAACTGAGAATTCTAGCAGAATTCAACTCTTCTTAATAATAATTTCATTGTTTTTTTTTACCAAGTAAACTGACACAAGGGGTCTTGTTTCATCAGGACAATGTTCCAGTACACAAGTCCTTGCTTTCAATGGCTGTTGTGTGTGACTGTGGCTTTAAACTGGTTGATCACCATCCCTATTCTCCTAATTGTCATCTGACTGCCATCTGTTCCTCAACATGGAAAAAAACCACTTGGCTGGGAACCAGTATTGCAGTGATAATATCGTCATGTCTGCTGTTGATGACATTTTTGACCAACAGGATGAAAGCTTCTTCACCAATGAGATCCAAGCACTGCAACAATGATGAAACAAGTGTGTGGACTACAAGGAGGAATTATGTTAAAAAATAAACCTCATTTGGTCAGATTCCATGAGAGTATCTTGGTCAGCCTGTGGACTTTTCAACCAACCCTAGGTTTTAAATTCAATATCAAAATTTTCTGAAATACTTGTCAATTATATGGTACTCTCATCACTTACAATAGTGAGTTGTACATACTCAGGTTATCTATTTGTAATTAGGTGAACTGAACTATTTAAGAGTTAAATATCTTAGCTTGAGATATAGCACATTAGTGATAGGCTACAACAGTCTGGTTAGCTGTAATTTTCAGAAAACTTGTAAAGAGTTTGAATGAATAAATGAATGTTTTTTTTCTCTTCTTTTTACTTACTCTTCTGACTTTCAATTCTTCAACAATCTCCAGTAATGTGTGTTGCAAGTTCAGGTAATTACTAGTATTGAATATAGCTGTCTTCTCTTCTGGAGCATGAAGTGCCTGACATTCAGCCATTATTAATCTCTCAGCTGAAAGTTAAAGTTGATTCAATTGTATTGTTTATTAAAGAATATTTAGTATTTAAACATTAACATTTGCAATTAATCACATAATTGATTAGACATATTATATGTGCATATTATTTTCAAATATTTTTTTTTATTAACACAAAGTTTTAGATTGTAGAATCTATTGTTGTTTCTTGTTCATCTTCAGGTCAGTCCTGATCATGCAGACCTATGTGATCAAAAGCATTCCATCTGTGACCATCTCATGTTTTTCTTTTTGTATGTCAGGGACTAATTAACCAATATAATCTTTATATATATAACCTTTATTTAAGAGTTTGATTTGAGATGTTTGGCTGATATTTCTGGCAGATCAAACAACTACATAAAGTAGTGGTTCTCAATTTTTTAGATATTTATGGTAAACTGGAAATAAAATTTTAAAAATCACCGCTATGCTTTGCATGGAAAGTGAAAAAAAATAAACTGTTTTAAAGTTAAAATTTAGAAAAAATATACAAAACTATTGTATACTTTTTTATTAATCCTGCTTGTACAAAAACAAAATTATGAATATCACAATTTTCAACATGCTCAAACATTAGTGTAAATTTTCTAAAGCCTTAAACTATATTTATTGCATTTAAATACCTCTTGTAGTACATCAGTGCAGGTAGATACTGTTTCAGAAATATCAGCATAGAGACTTTCTTCACTTGTAGATCAGTTATCAGATTTTATTAAATAAACTCTTGATATTGTCATTGGCAAAGATAAAAGCTCTATGTACAAGATGGTATCGAAAAGCTTCAGGATTAGTTCTGTAGCATGCCAGCAGATGACAGCACACAGTTGCATGCTCAGTGAGAGCCAGCAGTGACCTTCATGAAGCAGTGCACCAAGTGACATCATTGTGTTTACTTCGCAAGTTGTGAAATTTGTGTTTTTGTGATCATATGTATGCTGTAGTCTGTGATTTTGTCATGGACAGGAACAAAGAGCCAACATGAAATTTTATGTTAAACTTGGGAAGTCAGCTGCAGAGACATTGAGCAAGCTTACAGTGATAAGACAATGGGTTTGTGCAATGTTTTGAGTGACACAGGCACTTCAAAAGTGGAAGAACATTCCTGGAAGACAATGAGCAATCTGGAAGAACTACCACAAGCGTTACTCCTGGTAATGTGGTATTATGCATCAAGAATTCATCCCCCCAGGGCCAGGCCATCAATCGAGAATTCTTCTGCAATGTTTTGAAGTATCTGAGGGAAGACATTCAGTGAAAGCAACCAGATCAGTGGAGCGCGAAAAATTCAATTCTTCACAACGACAATGCACACTGTTCCTGAGCTCTCCTCACTCATGAGTTTCTCACCAAAAACAACATGGTATCACTTCTGCACCCACCCTATTCACCAGATTTAGCACCTGCAGACTTCCATCTCTTCCCCAAGATGAAAATATAGCTTGATGGTCACCTTTTAACACCATTGTCAAGATCCAAAGCGAATCACAGAAGGCCCTTGATTCACTTACGGAAAATGACTTCCAGGCCAGATAACAAAAGTGGCAGGAATGCTGCGCAAGTTGACTATTTTGAAGGAGATGATGTTAAAACATAGGCAAATAAGTTATTTTTTATCAAACATAACTAGACTAGGAACTTTTTGATACCACCTGTACATATTTCGCTATCTAATTAAATTGTTATAAAGATAAAAATATCCAGGTTAAATGAAAATCATCATCATAATAATAATAATAATGATACAATAATGATTTCTTTTATAATAATAATAATAATAATAATAAGGCAAGCTGGCTTAATCATAAGCATGTCAGGCAAAATGCTTAGTGACATTTCATCCATTTTTACATTTTGAATTCAAATTCTGACAAGGTCAACTTTGCTTGTCATCTTTTCAAGGTTGATAAAATAAGTACCAGTTGAGTACTGGGGTCAATGTAACCGATTTGCACCAATCCCCAAAACTGCTGGCCTTGTGCCAAAATTCGAAGCCATTATTATTATTATTATCTCTAGTCCCACTGTGTGGCACCTTGGGCAAGTGTCTTCTACTATAGCCTCGGGCTAACCAAAGCCTTGTGAGTGGATTTAGTAGATGGAAACTGAAAGAAGCCTGTCGTATGTGTGTGTGTGCGTTTGTGTGTGTGTGTTTGTCCCCCCAACATTGCTTGACAACCAATGCTGATGTGTTTATGTCCCCATAACTTACCAGTTCGCCAAAAGAGACCAATAGAATAAGTACTAGGCTTACAAAGACTAAGTCCTGGGGGTCGATTTGCTCGACTAAAGGTGGTGCCCCAGCATGACCGCAGTCAAATGGCTGAAACAAGTAAAAGAATAAAAGAATATATATTAAATTCTTTGTCTCTCTGTTTCCTATGCATTCTTAAACAGTTCAACCAAATCAAATCAAATTTTACAATGTAATAGTATTAGACCCTTGGAGTGTCAACATCTAATTTTAATTTTCATTTCCATTAAAACAATAAGATTTTATTTAAAACTAGCAGTATAGCCCAGCTTT
>NC_069004.1:20119341-20120362 GCF_001194135.2 Octopus bimaculoides
TTGTGTGTAATGTTGCTGTGTGTGTGAGAGAAGGAGAGAAAGAAAGAAAGAAAGAAAGAGAGAGAGATAACTGGCATGTGTATGTAAGGGAAGGAGAGAGATAGAGAGAGAGAGAGAGAGAGAGAGAGAAGGTATTTTTTCTTTTTGCTTGTTGTTTGCTGCTTACCACACAACTGTTAAGACGCTGGCAAACAAAATGTATCTCTCCTTCACCCTCCCTCTCACAAACATACAATTTCTCTCTCTCTCCTTCAGGTGCAAACTTCGAAATTGGTAAAAGTTATGGTTGAAAATCGATTTTTACAGGTATATGCGGGTACCTCTGAGAGAGAAAGTTGACGAAAATGCAGATAGGGTCATTCCAAATTTCCTCCTAAAATTGGAGCGACATGCGTGCTAATTTGTGGGCATGCATAAACTACATTCATGTACACACACATCCTGCCTTATATATATTCGGATAATCTTTCTATAGTCAACTATAGTAAAGGACATTTTATACTATCATCACCACCACCACCATGACATCATATTTTGTATATGAATGTGTTTGTGTCTGTCAGTGTGTGTGTGTTTGCATGTTCATTACAAGTTAGGCCTCAGAGAATTAAACAACATACACATCTACACATACATATACATGTGTATATGAGTGTGTATGTATCTGTGAGTGTGTGTGTTTACACGTTCGTCAACCACCACCACCACGTCACATTTTGCATACGAATGTGTGTGTATTTGCACGTTTGTTACATTAGGCCTCAGAGAATTAAACACACACATACATCTACACATAGATATACATTTGTGTATGAGTGTGTATGTGTCTGTTTGCACATATACATATGTGATGACTGACAAGTATATGTGAGTGAGTGTATGCGAGTGTATGTGTGTGTGAGTATACATAAATTTTTGTAACGACTGACACACACACACATGTGCGCGCACACATCTAAAGAGAGAGAGAGAGACAACAGGAGAGAGATAGGCTGTTATACAGAGAGAGATACAGTTAAAG
>NC_069004.1:20122397-20125744 GCF_001194135.2 Octopus bimaculoides
TCATGGAGTAGAAGAGGTTAGGAAGGGTCAAGTGGTGAAGACATTGTTTCAGCCTAGCTAAAGGCATCTGGAAAATATTAAACTGCTGTCAGAGAAAAACTATTGTTCCACCGTGGGAAAAGTTCTGTTAGTGTTGATTTAAATTTGGCTATGGTGGATCGAATCCACTTCATGCATGCAAGATCCACGATATAGGATATCCCACATGACCTCTCTTGGTACACTGTTGAAAGCTTTTTCCAAGTCGTAGAAGATGAAAAAGACAGGTTTCTGCTGCTCCCGGCTCTTCTCCTGGATCTGACATGCACAAAAGATCATGTCGATGATACCTCTTGACCTTCTGAAACCACACTGTGACTCAGGAAAGACTGACTCAGCTACCACTTGGAGACATTGTAACAAGATTCGAGCGATGATCTTGCTTGCGATTGAAAGCAGAGAGATGCCACGATAGTTACCACAAAGGCTCCTATCCCCTTTCTTGAAGATGGTGACAATGACTGCATCTTTGAGATCTTGTGGAATGTTTCTTCTCCCAGATTTGCAAAATCAGCATGAAAAGTCTTGCCCTAAGAGCAGATCCACCCGCTTTGAGGAGTTCAAAGGAAATGTTGTCGGGTCCGGGAGCTTTGTTAGGTTTCATTTGATTGAAAGCGGAATTGAATTCGATATGGGAGGGGGGACGTGACAATTCTGGTCTGACAGGGTGTTGAGGAATGTTCTTCAGCGGATCTTCAGAAGCAGTGGACGGGCGATTCAGCAAGGCTTCGAAGTGTTCTTTCCAGCGATGAAGAATCCCATCCTTCTCGGTGATGACAGTTGAGTTGTCTGCCGTTTTCAGCTGGGATGTTGATGATCTTTGGGGACCGTAGATTTCCTTGGTTCCAGCAAAAAAGTTTCTCATGTCACGGCTGTCAGCAAAGGATTGGAGTCGGACAGCTTTAGCTTGCCACCATTGTTTCTCGATCTTGCGAATCCTTCTTTGGCAGAGTGACTTGGCTTCCTTGAATCTGGCGAGTTTCGTGGACCATGAGGGGTTGTTCAGATATTCAATGAGTGCCAATCGCTTACCATCAACCAGGGTGGAGATTTCAAGACTGTTTGAGTCGAACCAGTCTGCACGGGATCGCTTTTGGAAACCGATGTTCTCTCTCGCAGATTTGGTGATGATGTTCTTAAGTGTAGTCCACTCTGCGTTGGGATCAGAGCTATCACATGGGGGGGTTTCCATTTAACTGCTTTTCAACAGACTCTTGAAAAAGACGGACCCTCTGGAGGTCTCGGAGGGCAGTGGTGTTGTACTTCCTCCTGGAAGGTGGATTTGATCTTGGGGGGAATGTCTTCTTCAGAGTCCATATTATCCGTGTGACAACCAGACGGTGGTCGGTCCAACAGTCGTCAGCAGACAGCATAGAACGGGTGATCAGAACATCCTTGAGATCACATTGTCTTGTGATGGCATAGTCTAGGAGGTGCTAATGCTTGGATCTGGGATGTTGCCATGTGGTCTTGAAGCGGTTCCGTTGCCTGAAGAAGGTGTTTGTCACAGCAAGTTGGTGTTCATAGCACAGTCCAAGAAGATGTCCATTTGCATTGGAGTTCCTGACTCCAACTTTCAAGACAACCTTCTCCCAAAGATGATGGTCTTTGCCAACCCTTGCATTGAAGTCACCCAGTAGGAGGATTTTATCTGAACTGGGGACAGCTGTGAGTTGTTGGTCGAATTGATGGTAGAACTCTTTCTTTATATTGTCCTCAGCATCCAGTGTTGGAGCATAGATGGAAAAGATGGTGATGAAAGAAGATGTTGAGAGGGGAATTCGGATGGACAGGATTCTCTCCGTGATGCAGGACGGAGTCAGATTGAAGGATTTTACGAGTTTTATCTTGATTGCAAAACCCACACCGTGCATATGAGGTTGGCCATGCTCCTTTCCTTTCCAGAAGATCGTATATCCGGAACCTTGTTCTTCAAGTGAGCCTTCCCCTAAGAGCCTGGTTTCACTCAGAGCTGCGAGGTTCACATCGAAACAGCTCAGTTTGTGTGTGACGAGGGATGTTCTTCTGGCAGGTCGATTTGTCTTCTTGTGATCCAGAAGTGTCCGAACATTCCAAGTAGCAAAGTTCAGTACAGTATTTCGGCTGCAGAATGGGTGACCTGCTAAATGCAGCTTTCCAGCCGGGTAGAGTTGTGGCATCCGATGTTTAGCACACCTTTTCTAGGGCCTTCCTCATTCGAGGTGGACTGCGGGAATCCTAAATAGGCCAGCCCAGTCACGAACATAGCTACCGCCCAACAGAGTTGACGCAAGGTCTCTGATTGAGTGGTCATCACATGGTCACCACCTACGTGTAGGATCGGGACTAGAGACTTCCAGCTCCACCAGGGCCTGTCCCCGTTATCCGTAGCCCACCGCCATAGGACTTGGGGCGGGGGGTAGGAAAGGGAAGAAAATAGCACTGGATGCCATGGCGTGATTTTGTTTAAGGTGTCCACTCACTTGGCTCAGTGGATGTCATCAGTGACACCGTGGAGGAGACTTACTGACTTTGACCTGTGAGTTGCAGCAAGCTGCCGTCGATCAGTTCTTTTAGGCCATGCCTTGCTGTAGCCAGCCCGCTTGGCATAGCCTTCTTCCGCCGTCACAGCCATTGAGAGACATAGATGTTGCTTCGTCTGCCTGATCAACCGTTGAGGACTTGATGATTCCTTCTCGTAGCCTTAGCCTAAAGAGGCATCCTGCAAGGCAGCAGAGGAGTATCCAATTTTTACCCATTGGTGGGGCCCTAACAGGTGCTACCACTCCGGGCCTGAGCGGACCTGGGAGAAATGGCAACTAAGGGGTGTTTCCACGCTCCCCATAACTCCTGTACTCCCGAACTGGAGCTTCACCTCCGGTTGCAGTTTTGTGTCTTACCCAGGACACGATTGTCAATTACAACACTATAAACTGCCTATGTGAAAAGAGCTATACTGGCTCCAACTAACTTCAAGAGTTAACAAGATACATCAGAAATGACTTTTCCATCAATTCACACAACAGTCGATCAAGATCAGGCTGTTCAATACCCTGCTGAATTTCTGAACACAATTAAACCCAATAGGATGCCACCACATAACTTCACACTAAAGTTGGGTGCTCCCATTATGTTTCTTAGGAATTTTGACCCACCTTGCCTGTGTAATGGAAATGGCTTACCTATCTCTATAATTCTGTCTTAGACTTTAGCTGGCCGAAAACCCTTATTTCGCAAAATTCTATACCATTCAATATTTTATGTGTCTATGCAACAGAAAGCCCCAAACCTACCTCTCCATTCTCCCTCGTGCTGGCATAACCCCCCCC
>NC_069004.1:20125768-20126281 GCF_001194135.2 Octopus bimaculoides
ATCTGTCTCTTTTGATATCTGCTTTTCTCTGTCTCTCGATCCCCCTCACTCGCAATCTCTCTTCTCTTCTCCTACCTATTTGCATTGACCCCTTGCTTCGTCCACCAGGCCTATAAAACTATAGCGTGAGCAACGAACTCCTCACTTGTTCATAGAACCACTGCCGAATTAATTACGACCATAGAAGCATGTACAGATAAGTTCTGTCATTCTCGCCTGTATTGTACTTTTCTGTGTATTTTTGCCCTGATTCGTAATATCTTATTAAGTGCTCAAATTCATTTTCAGTAGTCCCTAACGATGTCGCCAAACTCATTCATTTATTCAAGTTTTTCAGTTTTAATTTCCTCACACAGTCACCTATTGTCTTGGACTTTAGCTGGCCGAAAACCCTTATTTCGAAAAATTCTATACCATTCAATATTTTATGTGTCTATGCGACAGAAAGCCCCAAACCTACCTCTCCATTCTCCCTTGTGCTGGCATGTCCCCCCCACCACCACTGTCTCTTTC
>NC_069004.1:20127152-20128329 GCF_001194135.2 Octopus bimaculoides
AGGGACCTTCCCTTTGTGGCTGGTGACTTCAATGGTCATGTTGGACAACATTCAGGGGGCTTCTATGGCATACATGGCGGCTATGGTTTTGGTTCCCGCAACGAGGAGGGAACCAGGCTGCTGGAGTTCTGTGATGCAAATGACCTTATGGTCTGCAATACTAACTTCAGGAAACCTGCCAGTCACCTAGTCACCTACCGTTCAGGCAGACACACTAGCCAAATTGACTACATCCTCACCAGGAAAAGGGAAAGATGGCTGCTTATAAATGCCAAAACCTTCCCAGGCAAAGAATGTACCCCACAACATAGACTAGTAGTTTGTGACTTCAGGATCAGGGCTAAGTGGTTGACTAGAAGACGACAAGCTTGGAGGAGAAGGGTCTGGAAGCTCAAAGATCTTGCGAATGGACAGAGATTTAGAGACGTATTACTCGAAGCCTTTGGCGAAATAGAGGGGGATGTAGCTTCACACAATGTAGAAGACAACTGGATGTTTCTACTGGACAACCTGCTGAGGGCCACTGACCAGATCTGTGGGTGGTGCAAAGTCCCCTCTCGACCAAAAATAATGTGGTGGTAGAACAATATTGTCGACAGGGCAATTAGGGAAAAGAAACAGGCCTGGAAGGACTGGAAGAACGGTGGTAGCAGGAAATTTATCAGACTGCCAGAAGGGAAGCTAGGCAACAGGTTTATTTAGCCAGAGGGGAGGCAGATAAGAAAAAGTTTCCCAATGTTCTGTGCCGTGAGGACCAAAGACTTAAGGTATTTCGTATTGCAAGACAGTGTGTGAGAGAGAATCGTGATGTCGTGGGAGAGAAATGTGTTCCCATGGATGATGGTATGCTTGCACTAAATGAGGCTGCAAAGAAATAGGTTTGGAGACGCCACTACGAAAGATTGCTCAATAAAGAGAAGTCTGCCAAATGTCGACCCAACTGAGGGACCAGCTATCCGAGTTGACAGTACCTTGGTAGATAAAGCAATTAAGAGTATGAAGACAGGGAAGGCCCCCAGCCCATCAGGAATCACTGCAGAGATGCTCAAAATATCTGGCAGTGTCGGCTATAGCCTAGTCACCCGTATTGTTAACCAGGTGATACACAAAGGAGTTATATCCAATGACTGGTGTAGCAGCACCATAGTCAACTGCTACAAAGGTAAAGGTGACACAT
>NC_069004.1:20130631-20131227 GCF_001194135.2 Octopus bimaculoides
GCATCGGCTCGCAAGGAATGAAGCCAGTATGCTCCGATGGATGTGTAATGTCAGTGTGCATACTAGACAGAGTATCAGTACCTTGAGAGAAAAGTTGAACTTACGAAGCATCAATTGTGGTGTGCAAGAGAGACGATTGTGCTGGTATGGTCATGTAGTGAGAATGGATGAGGATAACTGTGAAAAAGTGCCACACCCTAGCAATTGAGGGAACCTGTGGAAGAGGTGAGGCATGACCTTCGAACATTGGGCATCACCGAGGCGATGACTTCTGATCGAGACCTTTGGAAATATGCTGTGCGTGAGAAGACCCGCCAAGCCAAGTGAGACCTAAATCTAAGGCCTCAACCAGTCCACTTATGCGTACCTTCCTTCATTGGACACTAAACTCCACTTGCGAAGACCTGTTGAGGCAAGTGAAATCGAAATCGAGTTAAATTGGACACTAAACTCCACTTGCGAAGACTGGTTGAGGCAAGTGAAATCGAAATCGAAATCGAGTTAAATTCGACGACTGGCACCCATGCCAACGTCGTCTCCTTCATTGGACACGAAACTCAGCTTGCAATGACTTATTGGGGAAAGCAAAATCGTGA
>NC_069004.1:20132274-20142590 GCF_001194135.2 Octopus bimaculoides
ACTTGTACCCACGGCATGTGTAAGGACTTTCAAGCGAGATCGTTGCCAGTGCTTCTGGACTGGCTCTTGTGCAGGTGGCACATAAAATACACCATTATGAGCGTGGCCGTTGCCAGTACCGCCTGACTGGCCTTTGTGCCGGTGGCACGTAAAAAGCACCCACTACACTCTCTGAGTGGTTGGCATTAGGAAGGGCATCCAGCTGTAGAAACTCTGCCAAATCAGATTGGAGCCTGGTGTAGCTATCTGGTTTCACCAATCCTCAGTCAAATCGTCCAACCCATGTTAGCATGGAAAATGGACGTTAAACGACGATGATGATGTTACTTCCATGAAGCCCCATGTCCTTATTGGCAACAATCATAACAGGTAGTAGCAAAGGAGAAAATGTCTTGATTCCAAAAATTCTTCTCATACCTACAGATGGTCCATTTGAATTTAAGAGGCTTCAGTTTCCAGTCAAACTAAGTTTTGGTATTTCAATTAACAAATCTCAGGGACAATCCCTCAAAGTAGTTGGACTTGATCTCTCTACTATGTAGTAGAGAGATCAAGTCCAACTACTTCTCCCATGGCCAACTTGATGTTGGTTGCTCACAAGTTGGAAGCAGCAACAATTTATTCATTTGAACACCAACAAAAAACTACACAGTGAATATTGTTTACCCTGAGGTGCTTCAAGATTGACAGATTTTCAGTTCTGAATTCTATTATCATTACAATTTGGATATTTTTCAATAAAATATAGCTATTTTGAAATAATTATGAGAAAAAATATATATCTTCATATTCATTGGTTACTGATCTGAATAAGAACAGCAATAACCTGGACAATGCTGGGTCATCAGCTAGTTATCAATAATAACATGATTGTTGAGAGATTGATAAGGGCCCCTGTATTTTCTTTTTCCTTTCTCCTCTCCCCCACTAGCCAGTAGCATTTCTCCTATCATTCTCCTTCATTTATGATGTACAAAGGCATATATATTTAAATACACATAGCTTTATTAAGCTATACGTAAAAATAATCAGAAACAGGAATGTGTCGGTGTATTATTTCACTTCAATCAGCTACACTGTGAGGTAGAGTACGATGGGCCATTTAAATCTTCAGACTCCTTTCTCCCCTAACCAGAAGTCCCTTCTATGCAGACTAGCTCAATAGCTAGCCTGCAGTGAAGGTCCCTGTCTACATTTCATCTGTTATAAGTCCATGGGCAGTGTCATACACATAGCTCCCTTCAGAACTGTTGACTAACATTGGAACCAGGAAGGTGTTTTTACCACCTGCTTGTGCATACAGTTACTTGGCTCTTTGGTGACTGTTTGTTGTCAGGGGTTGGTGTGACTTGCCTAGGACGGTCTTTGTTTGGTGATTGAGCTACTTGAACGTGGCTGTAAACACCGAGACACGCTGGTTTCAGTCTGTCAGTGGAAACTGTGTTTTGTCATCTGCCAACCAAGAGTTGAAATGACTTGTCTCCTGGAAATGACTTGTTTCACTTCATATGGGCCATCATAGGGTGACTGAAGAGGTTTTTATCATGTGTCACAACAAACGAACACAAGTTTCACATTGTGGAGGTCATTTGGTACTAATAACCTAGGTGTACCATGTGTTGACATGGACTAGGGTGTAACTGGCCCACACTGTTTCTCAGTTGCATATCTTTTGACATCTGGATCTGACTTTGTGTTTGAAATTAACTCCCCCAGAACCATAAGTGGTGCACTGTACACCAAATTTTGAGGTTTTCCTTTGGTGGGGTGCAGGTTCCCAGCATCATCCATGAAAGTTGATCAATTTAGTTGGGCCCATCAAGTCTGGTTGTGAGGGATTCCTTCAAGCCATGATGAAATTTTTCCACTAAGCTGTTGGTCTGGGGATGGTAGACTGTTGTGTGTTTCATTGTGATGCCAAAAAGTTCACATCATTCCACAGCTTCGACGTGAACGGAGGTCCACGATTGGATGAAATGCTGTCTGGAACACTGAAACAGGTGACCCAGTTTGTGATGAAGGCACAGGTAATTTCCTGTGTTTTCATGCTGCAGAGAAGTATAGCCTCAAGCCAAAAGTGAAGCAGTCTACTAAGGTTAGTACGGATGAGAGACCTTGTGAAGGTGGTAGGGGGCCAACGAGGTCAATGTTGATGTGGCTGAAATGGGCTGTTGGGGTTCATTGCAGCCAAGAGATGCTTTGGTATGCTGATGTATTTTGGCTTGTTGACAGGGGATACACATTTTGGTCCACTCCCCAATTTGCTTGACTATACCATGCCAGATGAATTTACTTGATATCAGGCACCATGTGGCTCTCGTACCCAGGTGGGAGAGCCCATGAACAATATCAAAAACTTTCCAGCACCAGGCTAATGGGTCATGGTTTTCCAGTGGATACATTGCAAAGTAGGGTTGTTCCATTGGAGTCAAAGTGCATGTCCTGCAAGGAAAGGGAGGTGATGTGGTGTGGTAGGCCCTGATTTCATCATCTGCTTGTTGGACTGCAGTCATAGCCTCATAATCAAGACCTTCTGTTATTGAAGCTATGTAGGTGTCAGAGTAGGTAGGGGCTCTGGTGATTGCATTAGCGACTAGGTTGCTTTTTCCAGTTATATGTTGAATGTCTGTAGTGTACTCAGAAATGACTAATAATCATCAATGCTGACATGTAGACCATGGCTCTGACAGCTTGCTCATAGCAAAGATGGCAGACACCTAGCAGTTCCCTATCAAAAGCATATTTCTGTTCAGGTGGCCACAGTTGTCAACTGAAGAAGGCTACAGGTTGCCACTGGTCATTGATGTATTGTTCCAAAACATCTCCAATGGTTGTCGGAGGTATTGACTGTGAGTGAAGTCAATACTAACATATGAGGATGGCAAAGCACAGTTGCTTTAATAAGAGCTTCTTTTGTAGATTTGAAAGCTAAGGTCATTGCACTGTCCCACTTCATTTGTCTCCTCATCAGTCTTGCTGTGGAGGGGATGAAACGATGATAACAGTTTACCATGCCCACAAATTGGTGCACAGCTTTGCTTGTGGCAGGACAAAGAAAGGGCAGGATAGCTTTCACTTTTTGTGGCAGGGTTGTAGCACTGGCACCTGTGATTTGTTGTCCTAGGAAGTCAATTTCCTTAACACAAAAGACACGATTACCACACCATATTGTTCAAGTCTATCAAAAAGGGTCATTAGATGCTTCTTATGTAACTCTGCATTTTGGCTTGCAATAAGGATGTCATCTAGGTATGCAAAGACAAAATGAAGACCCATGCCCACAGTGTCCATCAAGCGTTGGAAGGATTGTGGTGCATTTTTTAGGCCAAAAGGTGCATGTAGAAATTTGTACAGCAGAAAAGGAGTGATCACAGCAGCTTTAGGTAGATTGTCATCTGGTACTGGAATTTGATGGTAACCTCAGATGAGGTCAACCTTCAAGAAAATTGAGCACCCAGCTATCTGGGTTGAGAATTCCTGCATATGCAGAATGAGGTAGCAATTGGGTGTTGTGTTTGCATGAGACAGCCATAATCTTTGCAAGGCTGCCAACCTCCATTGGGTTTTGATGCTATGTGTAGAGGAGACAACCAAGGACTGCTTGATTGGCAAACAATGCCCAAAGCTTCCATATTGTCAAACTCAGCCCTCGCAATAACAAGTGCACTGGAGGATTGGTAGAGGGGAGGTGATGTTTCACTCCATAGCAGGTTGTGGGTTTTGAGAATGTCAGGGTAGTGAGATTCAGGTGGCTCACAATGATATTCAAGAATTCATTGTCAGTCTGAGAGATGGCTGCAATGTGAGGAACAGCATGTGCAGATGCTGCAAGAGAAACAGTGGTATAAGTATTGCTGTTAATGAGTCCTGAAGATCAACCAGCAGTGTGTGCGCTCAAAGAAAGTCTGCTCCGATAATGGGCTGATAGACATCAGCAACAGTGAATGCCCATGTGTATGCTTGTGAGCATACACGTGAAGGAGAGAATGTGACTGTATGCTTTGATTGTGGAGCCATTGGCGGCATTAAAGTTGGCCTTGCCGATGCTGGAATTATGCTGATTTCTGCTCTTGTATCGATTAGGAATCTTTGTCCAGAGCTCCAATCGTGGACATACAGGAGCAGTTGATCATGTTTGCTGGCCAGCCTTGGAGTTTCTCAGGACCAATGGCAAAAGGCTCTTAAAGCTACATGGTTGTTTACATTTGGTAGCCTTTTTTCCAAACTTCATGTGATAGAAACACAGATCATCTCATCTAACTTTACCATGTCTCAGAGATGACCTTATGGTGTTGATTGTAACCCCACTAGGCAAAAATTGCTTGTCAGCCACTTTCGCTAACTACCATAGGTCTTTGGTCTGAGTTATGAGAGGCTGGACCTAGGGTGGCAATTTACAGATGGATAACCATGCCAAACAAAAAAGGGGACTCACAGGGGGGGCACTAATGCCAGCATCCTATCCATATGCTCGGAAGGCTTGGGGTTGCCTAATTCTTCTACATCCAAATCCTGACTGTCACTAGGCCAGAATGTCTCCACAAATTTCTCTTTCAGAGTGGCATATCTGTGAGTAGCTGGTGGTTGAGTTAGGATGTCTAGCACCCTTGTTGCTGTATCCTCATCCACTGCTGCTGTATCATACAAATACTTCGTGATTTTCCTTATGTTGATTTGGGCTTCAACCTGTGCAAAACATATCTTGGCCTACTTTGACCAGAATTGTGGGAGCTTCACTGCAGTCATGTTGAGTGTATTCTATTTCAGAGTCACTACTTTTAGCTTTGTTAAGCTATAAAAATAATCAAAAACAAGAGTATGTTGGTGTATTGTTTATTTTGCTTCAATCAGCTACACTCCAAGGAAGAGTACAATTGGGCATTTAAATACCCAGACCCCTTTCCTGCCTAACTGGAAGTCACTTCTCTGTGGAGCAGCTCAATAGCTATCCTGCAGTTAAGGTCCTTGTTTACGGTTCATCTGTTATAAGTCCATGGACAATGCCCGACTCACATATTCATGTGTATATGTATATGTAATATAGATATATGTATATGTTGTGCAGGCACTTTGAGCAAGTATCTTCTACTGTAGCCTCAGGCCAACCAGTGCCTTCTTTGTGGATTTAGTAGATGAAAACTGAAAGAATATCATCATGTGTGTGTGTGTGTGTGCGTGTGTGGCCTAGTGGTTATGCTATTCCACTCACAATCACTAGACTGTGGGTTTAATTCCCAGATTGGGTGGAACTTTGCATTCTTTTGCAAATCTACCAGATAGATGGAAGAGCATTGTAGAAAATGAAGGAGAGTATAATTTAGATTAAAAAAGAACTTTATTTATGATAAGTTTGAAAAATAAAAGAAGTATAAAAAAATCACATTATTTATGGGATGACCCAATATATATATATTAACAATATTAAAAATAAGGATTACTCCAAAGTAGCAATAGCATTACCCTTAATTGTATAATTATCTACTGCCTTATATACATGTTTCAATTGCAACCCTACTATAAAGCAGTGCGGTCTCTTCAGGGTCTTAAATTGATATCCCTTGGTATGGCCGTTTAATGATTTTCTTTTATAAACTCTGTGTTGTATAATTTAGAGCTGTCCATTAAGTCAGATGTGAACAATCTCTATTTCAAGTTTTTATTGGATAATCATTTTCAGTTCATTATTTCAAAACCTTGTATAGTTTAAATGATAATTATTCATTTATACTTCACAAATGTAAATTTCCTCATGTGCAAGCATCTCAATGCTTGCTCCTGTCTAGAATTTATTATATTACCCTTGGATGTGAAAATCCTGTAAAATACTTCTAAACATAGGTCACATCTATTGGTTCCAGGTCTGTATGGTTTTGCAGTACAAATTAATTCCCATTTAATCGTATAGTTCTTGTTACATTCCTTAAAAGACCAGATTAATTTGCTAGGACTTGTTTGGAACCTTTTATTTTTGTCTTTAAATGAACTTAAATGATTTGCCAGTCTCCTCTTGAAAATTAATAATGTCCCACCGATGTAAAATAATTCCTTATCCTCAGATATAATTATACATCTATATATAACATTTTTAATTTTACACTTATTTTTCACATAATAAGGTTCCTGTTTAGAACAATTGTAAAGACCAACTTTTATATTTCCCTCAGATTTAATTTCATTGTAGAATTAAACTCATTTCCACCAAGTTCTTTATTACTATTTACTCCTTTAGATAACGTTATCTCTGTTCTATTTCTAGCTGAATTTTATTCAATTTGTCATTATTATTTATGTTAAATTGAGTTGTTTCCCTTCCCACGACATTTAATTTCTTAGCATTCCTTTCTATTTGAATTTCTTTATTCCATTTGATGTTATTATGCTTCGAATTTATTATGCTATTTTGATTGTAATGACTTTTATGAAATTTCAATATTATATTAACATTATGTGCTGCTATAATTTGTGCAATATTATGGCTAAGACAATAACCTGATCTAATCTTATGTCGATTAAAAATTTTGTAATATTTATGGTTTCTTGAAAAATATTTTTCAATTGCTATATTAAACAATTTGGAAAAATTGTAATCGACCCATTTACCAAATGGAACAATTAACCATAAAGTATTCTTTTTGAGTTAAGATCATAATTTTGACATTTATTACCCGTTTTTCAAAGAAGTAAGTATTCTCTGATTTCAATCCATTTTAAAGTTAGCATTTATTTTACTTTTATTTTTATTTTTATCTTTAAATCTTTTAGCCGATCCTATATTAAAAGAATTTGAGATTTTATTAGAGAACACTACATCTTCATTTCCATTAGCAGTATGAATGAAGTTAATTATAGGGCCGGTCATAAAGTGACCAAAAGTAATTATTTCTAAACCTACATGGTACAATATAGATACATAAAAACAAAAACATTTCAAGAGGAATAAGTTAGGGAATTTATAAGTACATTCTTACCATAAAAGATGTTGACTGCTGGGGGTGGGGGTGGGGGTGAGCATTACTAGAAGAATGAGGGAGAATATTTACTATATCTTATAGTTCATTATCATGAACATCGGCTTGACGGGTGAAAAACTTATCCAAAGTTGTCTGTTGTTTATGACAGATCATCTCTTTGTAAAGCTGAGTATAGAAATTGAGGTCATTGCAAATTTCTCTTGTAAATTTTATGTTACATTCATGATTAGGATCATTATCAGCAAAAACATGCAGACCTTTCTCTATAAGTGCCAACCCCTTAACAATAATTTTTATTGTCAATTTAAGTGGTGTAGGTGGAACTCCCATTGTCTCATCTGTATTCTCAGTTTGTTCTTTTTCTTAGCATCAGCTCCTCCTAAGATAAACTTTTTCTCCGAGACACTAGCAATTCAATCACATTGTCCTTTATAACTTCTCCAAATCCTACATCTTTTGCAAGTGTTACAATATCTTTCCGAATTTGATATAGACTTCCTACTTGAGTGAAACTTCTAATGTCACAGAAACAGTCTGGCCATATGTTTCTAAGCATTATTCAAAGTTGAAGGTTTCACTTCATCCCATGATTCAGCATTACATCCCTGTCAATTGCTTTCATAAGTTGTTTGATAGTTCTCATATAACATGCCTTGAAGTTAAAGTTCTCTGGGTGGCTCAGTGCATTGTCTAAAAGAAACAATGCTTTGTTGGAAATGTTATGTCTGGCACTGTACCTTTCTACATCAGGACAAAAAAATTTGTAAACAACTCTTTGCAAAGGCTCTTAGTTATCTGTGCCTTTTTATTTGAATGCCAAATCAGAAGTAGATTAAACTTTGTGTAACCCTTGAAAGCATTTAGATTTTTGAAGTGATATAAGAGTAGGGGCCTCAATTTCATATCACCAGTGGCATTTCATCCCAAAGGAAGTGCAGACAATTTTTAGAAGCTTTTCCTAGTGTTGATTTGTCTTCTCAAGAAATAAAAGTTCTAGCAAGCATACACTTTCAGAAGAGTGCAGTCTCGTCAACATTGTATACTTGCTCTGATGTGTAGCCCCCTTCAGGAATCATTTTCTTCAATTAATAGCAGCCTCTCTATCAATGCTCACAGTTTCACTAGTCATTTTCATGTTGTAAACCAGCTTTTACTAGCAAATCGTCATATAATCTTTAGGTTCTTTTTTTGAATTCCTATCGTGCTTATCAGCACATTACACTGATTCAGATCCTCGGTCCAAACACTCAAGTATCATTCCATTTTAAGAATTACATTAAATCTGTGGAAAAATAAGATCCAGATAGTTAATGGAGTAGCTTCTTGAGTACTTGACATAATTTTCTCTCTGTTGTCACTATAAACGTTGCAAGATTTAATGCTTTGGTACACTTTACTTCTGCATCAAGTCTATTTAAAACATCAAGGTTTAATATCCAGTGTAATCCATTTACAGTTCGTTTTTGCACTACTGCTTTCAGTTCTTAATTTGAAAACAAATCCAATAGCAGTGGCAATTATCTACAACAAATATTTAGTAAAAACCTTGGCCCAGGAAAGATTTGCTTTATGAGAGCAGGAAATTGTCTTGTTCTTATAAACATTAATAAGGAAAATGAGATGAAAGGTGTAGTTAGCTGAGGAGTCACCAGATCTTATAGGCAATTCACCCCTTGCACTTCTGACTCAACACACAGAGACTCATGCACCTGTGTTGGAGTGTTAGTGTAAATGCTGACATTTATTGTAGCCAGTTGGATTCAAAAGTTGGTGGGTTGATAGTGGTGATGATGTGGGTTCCATTGGTTTAAATACATGTGATGGTGGGTAGGTATTGTTGGTGGTGTAGTAACCATATTGTTTTCGCTAATTGTATTGTTGTGACTGTTTAGTCTGAAGCCATTCCTCAAAATATACTTGGATATCACATATAGTTTTATTTGAAAGGAATTTGCTTATCTATTTCATATAGATATTACTGTTGCTGTTGAAGATAGAAACACACATGTACGTTTACATACATACATACATATATATCTTTTATCTTCTATCTCTTACTTGTTTCAGGGATTAGACTGTGGCCATGGTGGGGCACCACCTCAGGGAAGTTTTAGTCGAATGAATTGACCCCAGTACTTATTATTTTAAGCCTGGTACTTATTCTATTGGTGTCTTGTGTCAACTACTAAGTTACAGGGATATAAACACACCAGCACCGATTGTCAAGCAGTGGTGGGGGACAAACACGGACACAGATATATATTTGATGGGTATCTTTCAGTTTCCGTCTACCAAAACCCACTCACAAGGCTTTTGTCAGCCTGAGACTATAGAAGATATTTCCCCAAGGTGCCATGCAATGGGACTGAACCTGGAACCATGAAGTTGAGAAGCAAGCTTCTTGCCACAGCCACACCTGAGTGTGCATGTGTGTATACACACACACACACATGCACATACACACACATATACATACATACATACATTATGTACATTATATATACGTGTGTGTGTATATATATATATATATATATATATATATATATGTGTGTGTGTCAGGTCACGTATGAAGCTCTCTTAAGTTGCTACTGGTAACATGTAATCCAGTACAACCTGCTGCATGGTCGGGTTGCCAGCGACTGAACTGGCACCTCCACCAGGCTACCCTGGTGAGAAGGGTTGCTAAAAACCCAGCAGGATTAAAAACAAGACCTGCTGAAAGGTCGGATGAACCTTGTGCAGGCTCAACGGCTATCTAGCAATAGCACAGGTACACAGAAATTTCTGGGATGGTGTCCAGCATGCTGAAAGACCACTAGGAGAAGGTCACTCTGATATAAAACCAAATATGCAGGGAATGGCATTGGACATTTTGGGGATCTCTGGTTTGTGCTAGAGATCATGGTGCTCCCATATCCCTGAGCCTGTGACTCATATTGGCACCAGACATCTTGCTTCGGCTTGTCTCTGGATAATGTCAATAAAATAGAGAGGGTCTATGAGGTGTTGTGCAAGCCTCATTGGACCTAAAACTCAGCACAGGCTTTGCCGACCTCTACTTTTTTTTTTCCCCCTATATATATATTTATCTTATTTTTAGCATATATTTATCTTATTTTTAGTATATATTTTCTTCATTTTTAGTATATATTTTTATTTTTGCTTTTATTCGGAAGTCCTGCAGCGATGGGAAGGTGGTGAAGCATACAGACCTGATGGGTTGGAAGCATGTAGTCAGAGACCTGTACGCAGGTGGCCCATGCTAGATATAAAGTCGTCTCCTTGTCGCCCAAGACAGCGGTAGGATTCGGTTGCTGCATGGGTGTCTGAGCAGCTCCATTTAGA
>NC_069004.1:20142965-20143827 GCF_001194135.2 Octopus bimaculoides
CTCATATCGAAGGTGATGGTCAGCTTGAGGAAGTAGGAGGTGGATACACCATTTTTTGGAAAGGAAGGCAGAAGGAGGAGCGCAGAGAGGCTGGTGTTGGTTTAGCAGTCCGATCTGATATCCTTAAGAAGTTGGAAGAGCTCCCTGTTCCTATAAATGAACGTATAATGATGCTACGGTTGCACTTGAAAGGTAAGCGGTTTGCTACTCTAATAAGTGCCTATGCACCTACTTTGACTAGCTGTGATGAAGATAAAACAATCTTTTATACCCAGCTGAGAGCCATACTTAGAAAAATCCCTAGTTCTGATAAAGTCATTCTACAGGGGAATTTTAATGCCAGAGTTGGAACAGACTGGCAAACATGGAACTCTCTAGGACGTTTTGGAGTAGGGAAAATGAATAGCAATGGTCTCATGCTACTGGAGCTTTGCGAAGAACATGGACTTTACATCGCAAGCACTCATTTTATGCACAAAGGTGATCACACAACAATATGGATGCATCCAAGGTCCAAAGTTTGGCACTTGCTGGATTATGTTATCATCTGCAAGTGCAACATCTATGACATTTGTAATGTCAAATCCTTTCATGGATTGGAATGCTGGACAGACCACAGTCTGGTGCGAGCAAAGTTCCGAATGGTAATTAGAGTAAAAGAGAGAAGAGGACCAGTCAGCATTCCTCGCCGTCTAAATGTCCACAAGGTATATGATGTTGTGGTTACGAAAGAACTTCAAACTCGCTTGTCCAGCATTGAAACTGCTGCAGCATCGGAGGATTTTCAAGACCAGGTTATACAATGTGCAGCTGAAACACTGGGATATGTTACTGCCAGACACTGAGACTGGTTTGATGAGAA
>NC_069004.1:20143927-20147796 GCF_001194135.2 Octopus bimaculoides
GGAATCTCTATGCCAGATTTGTTGCCGCATTTTTTGAGTGAAGTTAGTGAATTTGTTGAAAGAGTGTATTGCGAGCGGTGAGTTGTTTTTGATTTGTGTATTGCTGAAAATTGTTGAAGTATTATTGTTGAAATATTATTGTTAATATTTATTGCTGAACTGTTTGGAAATTGTTTTCTACCCATTTATGGGTATGGAGACAGGAAGTTACGCTGCGGCAGCAGGCAAAAGCCTGTCAGCTGACACGATGCAGATGAGAGAAATCAAAATAGAAAAAAAGAATTTGGAAAAATTCAATGAATTATTCAGGAAGGAAGGAGATTGCCTTAGAATGACACCGCCAAGTGACGCAGTACAACAAGCAGAAAAAAAGATAATCGTGTATAGAACACTAAATGTGGAAACCAAGAGAATTGAAGTGGCAGAAATAGAAGCTATAGAGGAGGCTCCAAGAGAGGTTAAGGAGTTACCCACGTTTTACGCAAGAGGAAGAAAGTATGGCACAGTGGAGGTGCGTTTCACAAGTGAGGAAGAAGCAAAAAAGGCACTCCACTGTGTCCCTGAGAACAGCTAGGTGGGCACTTTTGCCTACCTATCATGGAAAATGTGCAGCAAGAGTGAGAATTGGAAGAGTAACCCCGGAAATGTACGCAGAAAGGTTGGTGGCAGCAATTATTTACAACTGCAAAGATGTGGTAGAAATAATTAAAGTTGAGAAATCAAGAGAGATCAACTGGTGGGATTAAGGCGTAGAAGCCTTAATACACATAACCCTGCCAGATTTGCACAATATTGCGGAAGAATTGGTGCTCCCCGACGAAACCCGACTGAGTCGTGGTGGAGGGTAGACCACCAATGTTACAAATGCAAAAGCAGGGGACACATGCAAGCAAGGTGTCCCCTAAGAGAAGTGCAGATGGAAGACACAGTGGTGAATGAAGATGCAGTGGTAGAAGAAGAAAAAGTGGAAGAGGAAATAGTGGTAGAGAGCGAGAGTGGAATCGCCGCCTAAAAGCCCAAAGAAAAAGAAAGGAAAAAAGAAACCATAGAGAATCGAACTCTAGAACAGGAGCAAGCAGAGATTAGAGTAGGAGAGGCAGAAAAGGAGGCGAGAGTGAATAAGTGGAGGAAGAGGGTGGAAATGCAAATGGAACATATAGAATAAGCAGGAAGACCTAAGGGATGGAATTTTTAAATGTTGGTTTTTTTACATGAAAGGAATGGAAATAGAAAAGAATTTAGCCAAGATGAAAGGGTTAATAAGAGTCAAATTGGATCAGAACATGTTTGATACAGAACAGAAAGCAGTATTGCTGGAGAAGGACAGAATGGAAAGGGTGTTAGAGTTGTTTTGTGACAGTGTTTATGGAGACTGGATTGTGTGTGCATTACAAGAGTCTGCCCAATGTTGTTGGCCTGGATGAACTGACAGAACATACAACAGATGAATGGTTTTAGCTGATTATAGACTGCATAAAGGAACAGTAAAATGAAACTGTGAGCTTGGGGGGGGGGGGCTCGTAAGCCATTCCATTCTATCATTATAAATATTCCATTTCTTATACATCATTCGTTATATGTACCCCATGTTTTGTGTTGTCTGTCCTTGTAGTGTCCCTTCTTTGTTCAGGCTATATGCCTTTAATAAAGATACAAGATTCGGAATCTCTATCCTCGATATAGTGTGTTCATGTAAGAATAAAACAAAAAAAAATCCCAAAGGGGGTGCGGTTCATGATGTTTACTTCCACCGATTTGTACATGCTCCAGAGACCGATATTAGGAATGATTTACCATATGGTGAATGTAACCGAGTACATGGAAATTACAATAGCTTGCTAAATTGTCAGTCAAAACAGTAATTCCTGGAAGAACATTTTGTCTGATAACATTCTCTGTCTCTGTACACCTATCGGGTACAAGTCGAAGAAATCCTTTTCTGGTTGTGGTATCATAACATCCGACAACCCAAGTTTTACAACATATTCTTCCTACATAGTTCTTGCTATTGAAGAACAAGCTTTCATCGATCTTCACTATATGATCCGAACCACCAATGAGAGTTTTGTCCTACAGCAGTTTTGCCGAACAAACACCTCTACAGAACTGGTACCACTGAACGGCAGTTTTTATATCAATGCAATTCATACTTACAGGTATCGTCACAGGTAATTCGAAAATAAAATCAAACACTAAATGAAAAATTACATATAATGGTAGCTAGAGTTTTCTGTAAATGTACCTATCCTGGTGGAAAGAGGCTTTTTTTTTGTTTTTTTTTACATTTAGCGCACTTTCTATTGACAAACTCGTCAATAGAACGACTAGAATTTTGAAAATTCATCGAATGTGTGCAAGCATACGTTTTTTTCATTGGCAATATGTTTTGTCTTCAGATAATCTATTATGTTCTCTGGTGCAAGGTCCAGTAAAAGTTCCAATCTGGGTGTACACAATGTAGAATAAATTCAAAAAAATAGCAACAGTTGCTTCTTTTTAAAGGGTGCAAATATTGTGAAGATGATGATGATTGTTGCTGATGGGATGGTTGTGGTAGCTTCTTGATTTCAATTAGAGTTTACGGAAATAATGTATGAACGTGTGCGATGTTAATCCTTCGAATTTATTTTTAATTGTGATAATGAAACAATGGGTTCAATCCTTACCGCCAAAATTAATTTATCTTGCAAAAGAACCCACACACACCTACACAATTTCAGAAGCATAGCAACAATTGCTTGTTGTTGTGAAGATGATGATGATGATTTTGCTGATGCGATGGTTCACACATACACACACACACACACATAGATGCACATAAATAAACATAGATGAAGTCCTATTGTTAAAATTTTTAGTAGACGTTTGACGGAGAATTATTCAATATCGTGTTTACTTCTATGAGAATCGCTTACCTTTAAAGCGAAAAAACAAGACCAACGTATACAACAGGTATGTATAACATGCTGTTTCCCTTGTTTTAGCCGTTCATTTTCTGTGAGCTGTAGAGATTGTTGCGTTCGGGCACTCTTTATTGCTGAGTAGGAGGGGGGATAGATCAATTTTGAAGTTTTTCAGGGTGCATATGTTCCTTATGCATTCCAAAACCGAGTTGTTGATTTTCACGTATGGGGTATTTAAAGATTCAGTACTACTTCCACTACTAAGTATTGACATATTTGAATTACAAAAATTTAAAATTATAATCTCTTCCATAAGTTATCTACCTTAAACATTTTACATGACGATCATGATGACGTCATATTTTCTATATGAGTGTGTACCTTAAAAGACATCCATCATCACCTTCACTCACTCTATCTCTCTCCCACATGTGTGCGCACAGACACACAAAATCCTAATTTTGCTCTAACATCATGGCTCTATGCAACTGTTGCAATATCACTATTTATGGAGGAGTTCTCCGTTTCCACGTTAAAAATAATACTGCCATTACATTTTGCATGGAACACAGTGTCCTGCTGTTTACCCACAATTGCCCAACATGTAATTTTCCATGTATTTTGCGCGTGGAAACAAACATGTAGCATTACTGTAGGATGATACGACGACATCGCTAATCCAGAAGGGAGTGTGAATATTCTGAATCTTTGAGAACTCCTTTCTGGAAAACACCTATGTTTCACCTTGGAAGATTTTGCTTTTCGTGAATCACTTCCTCAGTACAGCTTGGTCACACAGATTAATCAAGGAAAATCTCAGATTCTGCTGTAAAACCTCTGTAGATTGGCAGTCTTTCTGTGCTGAGGTCTGCCAGTTTTAGGCAGAAAACCACCAAAATATGATCAGAGGAGATGGGGTTGAAATTGAGATCGATGAAACGGTTTTGGTCCATTGAAAATATCAAC
>NC_069004.1:20147930-20150295 GCF_001194135.2 Octopus bimaculoides
GGCGTGTGTATTAATAACTTGAGCAGCATGGGCTATATATCAGATTAATCATGCTGAACACTTTGTGGATCCCCATAAACCCAGCTATTCATACTCAGAAATTTAAGCGTTTATGGGGAAGCCTGAAAAAGTGCATTGTTCATCTCAGAATGAGACTGTAGCGAAACTTCTCTCTCAGTTATATATATGTGAATGCGGACGTAGCAGATAACATCTAGCCTTCGGCCGCATCTTTGGACCCTGTTGTGTCCACCACTCTGATTGATTGGTATTGGCACACTTTTGTCTCTAGTTCTATTTTGTGCCAGGGTGCAACCAACCAATCATAGCCTTTTGATAAGGTCACGTGGAACGGTTTTCTGAACCCCTGCTTGAGCCGATTATTTTCTTATTAATAGGTAGCTTGTCTGCGCTAAAGTTTGTCACGGCCTCAGCCCTCGTGTTTGAGTTTCGATTTGTCAATTGCGCCATAAGGTTAGTTTGTGTTAAGATTGCTGTTATCATTGCTGTTATTACTGCATTTTTGTTTGTTGTTTTCCCGTAAGGGAAATACTGTTGTTATTCTGTGAATATCTTTTTGTGAATTGTTACCCTCCCGCTTCGGGGGAAAGAATACTATATGAACTTTTGTTGGATTGTGTTTCCGTTTTGGAAAATATTATTTTTTCTCCGTGATACAGAATTGTTTTGTTGAAAAAATGGCTTCCATGGAAGAAAAAACAAATATGAATTTTGATGCAGCCGTCGGTGGCCAAGAACAAATAAAATTGAAAGTGGAGGAAATTCAGGCATTCTTCAGAATGATATCGGAAAAGGATGGTGAATCAAGAATAACACCTCCAAGTGAACTCCAAAACAAAATAAAAGAAGAGACTATCATTTATAAAACTTATAATATGGAGTCAAAGAGATTTGAACACTTGGAGGAGAGTTGCATCGAGAAATGTCTTGGCGCAATAATGAACCAGATTAAGTATTTAAATAGAGGTATAAGATTCGCAACCATTGAAGCAAGTTCGAACCAACAGAACGTGCAAGAGATCTGTCGACAAGAACCTTACAATGTGGCAACATTTTGTTTCTGCCACTATATCTGGGACGTAGGACGTCCTGGATAAAATTTTAAAACATTCCCCCGGAGGTGGAGGTGGGTTGGATCATGGCCACCCTACTATAAAAAAGGGAAGAAAAATTTAAAATTATACAGATCACAAAAGACGGCCCACAGAACTGGCAGGGCCAGACCCTCGAGATCCTGGCACCAGCCACAACAAAAGATCTCGAGGAGCTACCAGAAACTATTATAATGGATGATATAAGTATCCCCATTTATGTGGAAGGGAGAAGGCCCCACTGTTTCAAGTGTGAGAAGAAGGGACACTTAAGAGAAAAGTGTCCCTAAAATTAAAAAAACAGAGCAGTCCACTTCTAACCCCACCTCCAAGGAAGATGATCCCCAGGAGGGATCATTGAAAAACCAAAGTGAACCCAAAAAAGTTACAACACTTATAGGACCAAAAAAAGGTGCACCCCCAGCTACAACCAAAAAGACATCAACCAAAGAGGGTGAACTCCCGGTCACGGAGACCGTTGCCAAGAGTTCATCCAACCAAGAGGCAGCACTCCCAGGAGTGACCGCATCATATGAGCTCATCACTGATAGCGAAGAGGAGAACCAAGCACCAACAGATGGGTATCAGGTTTGTTCGAGGAAGAGGATGAGGAAGATGGAGTCCCCGAACAAACCAGAAACCCCAAAGACCAAAATAGCCAAACCAGGGAAGAAAAGAGGGAAAAAGATGTCATTTATAGACATCCCTATAACAATACCGAAACCAGTTGATCGAGTGACGGTCGCATACTGGAAAAAAACATTTATCTAGATGGGGTCATTAGACCACATAATGACTCGTTGGTCTATAAAAACGATTTTAAACAGAGTCCTATTATCATAGCAAAGATAGCAAGGACTCTGTTTTTCAATCTGAACTAGTTACATCCTAATGACATAAGCATACTAAATGATTTTAAAAAAGTGTTCGACCCATCGGTTGAACCCTCCTTGGAGGTACCCTTTATCGGAGGAACAGAAGAAGATAGGGAAGTGGTCTCAAATGTCTTGAGAGCCATTCCCCTGAAAAGATAAAGAGATGGTAAGTAGGTCCCCCTTTTTTCTTCTATGTTGTAAATGGCCATGTTGAACATGGCGTGTTTAAATGTGCGTGGCCTGAGCTCGAAGTGGAAGCAGGCGTGCCTCCTCGACATCCTCAGGTCACATAGTATAGATGTGATGGTTACTGCAGACACCAAGTTGGACAAGCTGCAGGCCTTCTTGGCACTCCTGAACGACTACGAGAAAATAATT
>NC_069004.1:20150405-20151656 GCF_001194135.2 Octopus bimaculoides
GCAGAGGCGTGGCTGTCTTCTTGATCCATAAAAGCTTGGTCATGCAGATAAGTACAATCTTCGTGGACCCAGAAGGCGAGTTGGTCGTTCTGGATCTAACATACAGTGGCAAGGCCTTCAGGCTGGTGGGCATCTACGTGCCTGGTAATGCAGGCAAATGGGTTGACTTCTTTCATCGCCTGGAGAATTTCCTGGTGACATCGAAGACAGTAGTTGTACTAGGTGACTTCAACGCTATACTGGATGCATGCATGGATAGCGTGGGCTCAAAAGATAGAAAAGGAAACTCATGCCTCATCGATCTGCTGAAGCATTTCAGGCTGGCAGATCGATACAGACTTGACCACCCAAACGTTCCAGTGTGGACCTAGACAAGAAACAACGGAATGGTCAGGACTTACATAGACAGGATAGTGGTAAGTACTAGAGATAGACATAGCTTTAGCTGTCCACAGTTTACTTACATACCCTACACAGATCACAAGTTAGTGAGGTGTAGAGTGAATTTAGATAAGATACATAGATAGGGATCTGGCTACTGGAAGCTGAGCAAGACTTTATTGGATTGCAAGGCTTACCGTAGCCAGATTAAGGAGTTAGTGAAGAGGGCACTTACCGGCGCTATTATCAACAGCCAGTGGTGGAGTGCCCTCAAAAGAGCCCTTCAAATTGAGTCAATTAGATTTAGCAAATAGTTAAGTATAGAACAGACTAGAATAGAAAGGGACTTAGTTAAGGCAATAGATGAGGCACTGAGATCGGGCTCTGCATCACAAGTGTTGGCGGCAAGATTGGCACTGGACCGACACCTCAATGCCAAACACAAAGCATGCAGAGTAAAGGTTAGGACACGTGCAATGGGTCGTGAAGGTATCAATGTTGCTAGATCGGCTCGCTCGGAAGAAACCCATCAATGCTACGATAGGGTCTTTGACAGATGAGTCCGGACAGGAGATCCAAGGACAAGAGGAGATATGTAAGGCCTTTCACAAGCACTTTGCCATGTTATTTGAGAGGGACGGGACGTTGGACCATGGGGATGCCTTATGGCATTTTCTGGACGGCGGCCCGCATCTTTCAACTCGTGACGCTGAGCGCTGCACAGGACCAATCACAGCCAAGGAGATCAGAGAGGTACTGTCCGAGAGCCCCAGGGACAAGTCGCCGGGTCTAGATGGTCTTCCCTACGAATTTTACAGTAGCATGCTAGACTTGTTCAGGGACATACTGGCCAGTGTGTACACGAATTGG
>NC_069004.1:20151666-20153135 GCF_001194135.2 Octopus bimaculoides
ATGCTAGACTTGTTCAGGGACATACTGGCCAGTGTGTACACGAATTGGCAGCAGAATGGGAAGATTCCCAAAGCTGTGAGCCGAGGAGTGGTGACACTGATCAGGAAAGACCCAAGCAAAGGGGATAATGTTAATAAGTTTAGGCCCATAACTCTGCTAAACACAGAGTTAAAGATTTTGGCCAAGGTGCTCACAAAGAGAGTTAGGGTTGTCATGAGCGACCTGGTGGGGGAAACACAGACATGTGCCATCCCAGGAAGGACGATACAGGACAACCTTCACCTCATTCGCTACACCATAGAGCAGGTGGATAAAATGCATGGCAACGGTGGGGCACTGGTGAATTTAGACCAATCTAAGGCATTCGATAGGGTTGACCACGGATACCTGGTGGTGGTCTGTCGGGCAGCCGGATTCAGCCCAACCTCCCAAGGCTGGATTAAAGCCATGTACGGCAATATCGAATCAATAGTCCGGGTGAATGGGACCTTCTCGAACCCCTTCGCGATCGAGTGTTCGGTTTGTCAGGGCTGCCCCCTGTCCCCAATTCTGTACGTATTGGTGCTCGAGCCATTGCTGCGGAAGCTGAGGGACGTGGGGGTGGACCTGCATGATCCTTGTTGCGGAAGGAACATTACAGCATACACGGATGACATTACCATCATCATGTCAGATGAAGGGCGTCTACCTCGCATAAAAGACGCCATCAAAGGATACAAGACGGTGGCAAGGGCGAAAATTAACCAGGAAAAATTAGTCGGCTTGCAAGTCGGTACCTGGAGGGGCAAGTCGGTGCCTCCCAACAGCGTCGTTGGGTGCTGGACGGAGGGCCCGGTTAAAATACTAGGGGTCTGGTTTGGTCCGGACCTCCAGGTGGAGAACTGGAGTGAGGTGGTGAGCAAGGTGACAGCCATAGCCCAGAAGTAGTCTGGGAAGAGGTTATCCTTGTTGGGAAAGGCATAGGTTGCGCAGGTGTTCATAGCATCAGTGATAGCCTAATGCTTAACTGTCGTGCCTTACCCTGGTTTGTGGCTGAACAAGCTGCAGCGGATACTTTTTCACCTTTTGTGGGAAAGGAAAACTCCACTTGTGAGGTGCTCCATCTGTTGCCAGAAACCGTTAAAAGGTGGGCTGGGAATTCCCTGGCTGATGATGTGCAAGCACGCGCTGAGGCTGAGACATCTCCGGTGCCACCTGGATGGTGAGCAGGTGTGATCAACGCTTTTCCCAAAGTATAGGTCCCTGAGAGACTTAGGAGCATGGATCAGGCGAAGACCCAAGATGGGGAAATGGCAGGTGGAGTGCAAACAAGCACTTTCCCTCTTCTCACAGGTGAGCAGGGTTACCAGAGCAGATATTTATAGCGGGTTGGTAGAGCTTAAGTCTGATGATGTCCTGGGGGAGACTCTGGGCTTCGATAAGAAGCTGCTAGCCAGCCAGTTCGGGAGGACCTTTGGGTCAAGATTACC
>NC_069004.1:20153163-20154328 GCF_001194135.2 Octopus bimaculoides
AGATTACCGGTTCAGGAAAGGTTAGCAAGACACGGATATGAGTCCATACTTAAGATTGTACCGCTTTCCTCTTTTTCCAAAGAGAAGGCAGCATTATTCTGCATAATAACCATATTGAAAGAAACGGTATGGAAGGAATTGTGACAGGACAGTTCATTTCCAGACGAGGGCTGGTGAACTATTTCACTGCCTATCTTGTTTTCAAGATCCATCTGGAGAGGAGGAGCCTGCCACAAAGAGTGTTTGCGAAAAGATGGAAGGAAATTGTAAGAAAGATGAGTATGCAAGGAGCCATGCCAACACGGCCGGACCGGGCATAGAAGGAAAAGAAAAGACACAAAAAAAAGGGAAATCAACCGGCGGGTTAGTAAAATAACCCAAACCAAAAAAAGAGAACTTAAAATTTTTTTATATTTTATATATTTTTAATGTACCATATCACATTATATTATTATATTCATTATAACATCCATTCGATAGAACATTCGTAAAAGGCTGATGACCTATACATATGTTTTTGTCTGTCCTTGTTTGTCCCCTCTATGTATCCTATTTATTAGGGATAAAAAGAAATTCACGGCTTCAGACCTTCTGAGGTCTAGCCACTGACCACAGAGCACCAGCCAGTTCTAGTGACGACTCAACACAGCTTCATGGAGATTCAACACCTTGCTGCAAATTCCATCTTCGACGCCACCATCAGCTTCTTCGTTGCCAGCGTCTACTCAATGTACACACCGCCAACAGCTCCCACACTGGTTCTCTCAATACTGTTCGTGTGAATTGCCTCACCATGAAGAACAGCGAGTACAACCTGTGAGACCACCTGTAACAAGTGACCGGTTGCAGTATCGTAGCCTCAACTTCTCAGTATCTTTTCTCCAGGCTCTGCTATTCGGCCAGGACTTCTTCTACAGCACCTTTACCACTGTGTACCATGAATACGAACTGGTATTTCACATCCTTGTGTCTGGACTTTTAACGTCCTTATTTATAGACTTTTCTATGCTCTGTATCTCTTGCATTCACATACACATATTTGTATACACACACTCTTTATTTACACGACGGCCTGTCTTATATTGTGTTTTATTATGTCGCATTCACACACACATAGACATACTAATTGACAACCAATGAAACCTTATTTTTTATACATCTTTAC
>NC_069004.1:20154338-20155217 GCF_001194135.2 Octopus bimaculoides
TCACACACACATAGACATACTAATTGACAACCAATGAAACCTTATTTTTTATACATCTTTACTGGTTGAGTCTCTCTCTTTTCTTGTTGGCACTTACCTCATTCCACCTTTTGCTTTTTTTTTATAT
The DNA here is from genome assembly GCF_001194135.2 of Octopus bimaculoides. Lineage (NCBI taxonomy): Eukaryota > Metazoa > Mollusca > Cephalopoda > Octopoda > Octopodidae > Octopus > Octopus bimaculoides. The sequence goes on from NC_069004.1 coordinate 20,154,466, forward strand.
TTGTGCCGACTGTGCGATGTGCTAAAGGAGCCACGGTTGCTACAAGATCTAAATATCTCAATCAGTATGTCGCTAGGTTACTTTTTATACAGGCCATCTCACCACCGACTCAGCGACTTCATAAGTTTCTTTTGGAATCTGGAAGACTGTACCTATGTTCCTGAGGACACGAAAGAATTGGTTCTTGATGTTCAATTACCCTTAACTTTTTTCTTCCATGAAACGATATTCAACACCATATTTTTGAAACCAATCAGATAAATTTTTACAAGTGCACTTCCAAGCAGTTCATAAAAAACAAACCTCAGATTTCTCGCATATAATTACCTACCCTGACCTCCTAATGTGCCACAAACCCCATATTTTCCTTCGTAAAAAAGGATGGGGTAGGAAACTGGAACTCACCACCGTGAAATTATATGAAAATGTGCATGAACAGGATATGTATATATATATATATATATATATATATATATATTGTACAGGCAAAAAAAAATACAGAAATCAGAAAACACCTTCACTCACTCACTCTCTCCCCCTCTCTCACTCCACACTAAATCGAAGAGTACTAGTTCCCCGCTTAAAATTTTGGCACGAAAAATTGCTAAAGGAAAGTGGAAACACTTGATGCCATTTCAAAACTGTTTTGCAGCTTAGAGCTTACATATCCTGGGATCTATATATCCAGTAATTTTAGTATGTATGTAAAACATATTTTAATAAACATTGACTTGTTTCACACAAACACTATC
>NC_069004.1:20155317-20156329 GCF_001194135.2 Octopus bimaculoides
TCGAAACCGCGAGTCCGCTGCCCTAACCACTGGGCCACTGCGCCTCCACTGCATACATATATGTACGTAAATACAGACACATGTATACGTATACACACACACACATGCAACTTTTAGAACACTGAGGAAAGGAAAGGGAGGTGGGTGTGAGGAATACATAGCTTTTAGGGGAGAGGGGATTGTGAAGTTGATGACATTTATTCATGCAGCGTTTCTGCTGTCCATCACACACATTCATATATAAAGCTGATAAAACCTCGAATGGAAGCAAGGAAAAGGAGAGGGTTTAATAAATTAATATGCAGTGGTAGGGGGTGGTAAGTTTATATAAGCTGTCATTCAGATCGTTAACACACCACCAGTCTCCATTCTCTCTCTCTACGATTTGTCATGTTAAAAAAATCAGGCGCAATCACTGAACGAGTTAACTAAAATCAACGTTTGTATATTTGTGTGTATGTATGCATTATGTGTGTGTGTGTATGTATGTATGCATGTATGTATGTGTGTGAGAAAATGTGAGAACCTGTATAGTTGGAAATAACCAAATCTCTCTCAATGTCACATGCTAACAATATATAAACGAGAGGACACATTGGATAAAATGGAAAAATATACACACGTATGTATTCCCTATAAAAGAACTGGTAATCTTCAAGTTTAGGGGGGTAAAAAAGTAAATAAAAATATTCAAGGGAAATAACTGAACGACTTACCATTATTATCCGTTTTCTTTTAGCTGTTTATAAATAAATCACACACGTGCTTTTTTTTTTTCTAAAACAGCATGCGACGGAATTTTTTCTTATAAAGTTTAAAATGTTTTTTTCTTTTTCCAAAACGGAAACGAAATGGTTTGCAGAAGTACCCGACGGAACGGAGTCAAAAACAGCAGGCAGAAAAGAAACAATTGTGCATGGAGAGAACTTTGTCGATGGAAATGATAATGAAATTCAACAGATAAATTTATAGGACTGCATGCTGATCTCAATGAGATCGTGTTCATTAAAAA
>NC_069004.1:20156862-20157367 GCF_001194135.2 Octopus bimaculoides
TTGGTCTGCTCGAGGCTATAGTAGAAGACACTTGCCCAAGGTGCCACGTAGTGGGAATGAACCCGGAACCATGTGGTTGGTAAGCAAGCTACCTACCACACAGCCACTCCTAGTTAAAAAAAATTAATTAAAAAATCTGTGACTGAGATTGAAAAGATCCAAATGTTTAATATAAAATGTAAATAGCTTCCTTTGTGGATCTTTTTTAAAACGGGGGCCACATTTTTCATTAACGAAACACTTTGAAACTTGGAACACTGGTAGAATGTGTCATATAAAACATCTTTTTCTCTTAGTCTTCTTAAAAAAAAAAAGAAATCCATAAGTTATTCCATGTTAAAGTTGTCGTATTTCTGTAATTTCAACCAATCACTGACGTCCATTCAGCCGATATACATTAAGTGCCGACTACATAAACAAACGATTCTGAAACAATTAACCCTAACCCTAACCCTAACCCTAACCCTAGGGTTAGGGTTAGGGTTAGGGTTAAAGCAAATTTAAA
>NC_069004.1:20157811-20161096 GCF_001194135.2 Octopus bimaculoides
AAAAATATTTTTCTGTTCTATAACACAAAATAGATAAATATATGAAGTTTGAAAGTCTTTCCGTACCAAAAAGACTACGTAAAACATTAATGAAAAATGTGGCCCCCGTTTTAAAATAGATCCTCTTTTGTAATAAAAATGGAAACATTTTTGAACATTTGAGGACCTCGATGTTGTGACTCTTCCGGACTAACTGAAATAGCAGCCTACGATCTCAAAAACAAATGATTGATTTAATAATGCAGTATTTGATATACAAAAAGATAGGCTAGAACATGTTTGATTATAGGTTAGAACTAATGTTATTTTTTGTTTGCGTTTGTTTAATTTTTATTTTATTTTCGACTTGAATAAAATTGAAAATTTGAATCAACTAGAAATAGTTAAATATTAGAGCAGTTAAAGAATATGTCAATTTATGACCTCAACATTGTTGCTTTGTTAGTAAAAAACATTTTCTTTTGTGATTTCATACTATTCTTGAACTTTTACCAATTTCATTCTGGCAATCCTCCAATATTAGTCGCATAAATGTCAAAATACACAGCTGATTGTTTGGTAATTTACGTAAAGAATTCTTATTTATTTACTTTTGTTTTCATGTCCTGTTGAAACCGATATTTGTGTGTGTGTGTAAACCATCTAGTCCATAAATCAGGTTAAAATGCACTCAGTAGAGTGGGTATATTAATGAAAGTATACAGTATTATAGCCATTATGGCCAATCTGACCATAATCAGTTTTGCACTTGGGGTTCAACAGAGTGTTAGGTAACAGTCCAATTATGTAACCCTGAGCTCTTCAGAGGTAGCTGTTATGGAATAAAATATGGTGACTGCTCTCCATTGTTAGAGGTGAGTAGACGGTGACCAGTAATAAAGTCGAAAGAAAAAAAAGTTACAGTAATAAAGTCACAATTTTGGTTAGGGAAAAAAGTCACAATTAATTTATGGAATCTGGACAAAACCGCCCTCAGACCCCCACCCCAGACAAAACCCCTGTGTCTTTTCCTGTGTTTTTATTCCCGTAACTTTTTTTTTACCTTGATTCGAGTAGACACATCTGGTTTGTAGTTGCTTTGAAAAAGATGATGAAATGAATCGAGTTGGGGATTAGGTTAAGAGTTATGTTCCTTGGTATCAAAAGCATCATCTCTGGGGGTGGTTTTGTTGCAAATCAGTGAGAATTTTCTGGAAAAGAGTCTGTGGAAAATGTGTGTCTTTAAGGTTGGTGTTCTTGTGGAGATGGAATGGGTGCTATATGTATAACCTTTGTATGGAGTGTGGGGCATGCACATCTGTGTTTTGTTAGTGTGTTTTCTTTCATGTTTTGGTTAAATTCTTGGAACATTTACATATGCATGCAGTGTTTGTAAAAGTACAATATGTGTGGGGTCTTATATTGGTGGTGGTGGAAAACAGTCTGTTGAGTGGGTGTCCACTGTGTAGTCACCATATTTCATTCCATAACAGCAACCTCTGAAGAGCTCAGGGTTACATAATTAGACTGTTACCTAACACTTCAGTGAACCCCTAGTGTGAAACCAATCAGTAAGATCGGTTGTAAAGGATATATAATACTGTACACTTCAATTAACATCCATACATACATACAAACACATACATAAAGCTAAACACACTTGCACACACAAACACACCCATACATGTACACCCATTATCTTTCATATACACATACATACATAAATACATACATCTTGTATGTATATATGTATGCAGATTTACATGTGTGATCTAAAAGTACATGTACAAGTACTTTTTTTGTGTATGTGTGTGTATGTATATATGTTTGTGCGTATTTATGTGCATGTATATATGTTTGTGCATATTTATGTGCATGTATATATGTTTGGGCAAATTTATGTGCATATATGTGTATGTACCCTCTGTACATACACAATAGCTGGGGTTTATTTCTCACTAACGTTTTTATATTATCAATATACTGAAAATTGTTTATGTTTTTTTATGATTGTGTGTGTACATGCATAAGTGTGTGTGTGTGTGTTCAACTTTATGTACGAGTGTATGTATATATATATGTGTGTGTGTATGTGTGAGTGAATGTGTGTGTGCGAGTGTGTGTCTCACTATTGACGTCATGGACATGAAAGTCAATGGATGTGTGCACATGTACAAGCATGTGTTTCACCTTTCAGTTCCCTTACGGACTTGAAAGGCAAATGTCAAGTTCAACAGGACATGAAAACAGAAGTAAATAAATAAAAATTATGGAAATTGCTGAACAATCAGCTCTAGATTTTGACATTTACGCAACTAATATTGAAGGATTGCCTTAATTCTTTTTTGCTATATGCATAAGGACCGAAACTTTGAGAGAGGAGGTTAGTCATTTACATTAACTCCAGCACTCAACGGATTTTTATTTGCTCAACCTTGAAATAATGAAAAGAAAAGTTGACCTCGGCAGAATATAAAGCATGAAGAAATGCTGTTAAGTCTGTCCAATGCATTAACAATTCTGCCAGCTCTAATGTTTACTCCTAATTTAGTTCATGTACAAAAGACAGACCTCTGTCTTAGCAAATTACATGTTTTATGCATTTAATTCATACAAACAGAACTTAATAGAATTTAACAGAAAAGAACAATTTGGCAATTTCCTAAAATGATATTGTCTTTCCTTTTCCTGCTGTACCTTTAACCTGAATTATAGCAACAGAGATTGCACAATAAACCATCCACTAGAACAGAGCAGCTTTTCACTAACTGACGAAAAATAGATCTGCTTCTGAATATTAGTGAAATTTTTTGACATACTTTCCTTTTCTATTATTGAAAAGACAAACCAGAGTTTGTATCCATATAATTCTCTTTCTCTATCATGATGTTTCACAAGTCTAAAATGTCAGAAATCATTTTTATTAACATGATATTTTGTCCATCCCATTTTCAGTCCTCCTAGAAACCCCGCCCCCTCACTGTCCAGGAGGACCTGCTTACTATATGAGAAACACTGTACTAGAAGACCTGAAACTCTCCCTCTCTCACACAAACTTGCATGCATACATCATTATCATAATTTATTCTTTTATCCTTTTACTTGTTTCATTCATTTGATTGCAGCTATGCTGGAGCACCACCTTTAGTCGAACAAATCAACACCACAATTTTTTCTTTGCAAGCCTAATACTTATTCTGTCACTCTCTTTTGCCGAACCACTAAGTTACAAGGGACATGAACATACCAACATCGGTTGTCAAGTGATGGTAGGGGAACAAACGCATACATACATACATACATATA
>NC_069004.1:20161954-20168569 GCF_001194135.2 Octopus bimaculoides
ATATATATATATATATATACGTATGTATGTATGTATATATATGCATATACATACATACTTACATGTATATGTATATACATATGCATATGTGGGCACAGGACGTCACAAAACATAAACAAGAAGAAATACAAAATATGAGGACATGAAATAAGGACTTTTTTTGCAAGCAACGAAAGAAACAAATGGAAAACAAGACAAGCAACACAAAGAACGACCCTTCATCAGTTGTCGGCTGTTTTTCTAATCCATATTTTGAGCAATTCACAACAAGATATACCTTCGATAAGACAGTTTCTTCCGTAAAGCAAATTAAATAAAATCTGTGATCTTGTGAAGGGTCAAGATTGGTGACAAAAACAGGAGAGTGAAAACAAACAGGAAGGGCTGCTAAGCCTAAACAAGGCTGTGGTGGCGAACGCGAAGAAACAAGTCTGGACAGGAGACAGAGAACAGTACGTCTTCCCTGTCCAGCTGAAACAAGAAGAAAGAAGGAAACACAAGAGAAGAAAGAAAAATGGCCAATGGTCACGTGGGAGCCACATGAGCAAAGGAGGCAGAGTTAGCGAGAGAGAGTGACAGACAGAGAACTGGGAAGGGGAGAGGATAAGAGAGAAAAAAAGAGAGGGAGAAGGGGAGGCAAAAGAAAGGAAGAGAGAAAACGAAAGAGTAGAAGAATAGAATAGTGGGAGAAGAGGAGGCAAAAGAACAAGGGAAAGGTAGAGAGAAAATGAAAGAGTAAAAGGATAGAATAGTGGGAGAAGAGGAGGTAAAAGAATAAGAGAAAGGAAAGGAGAAAATGACAGAGTAAATGGATAGAATAGTGGGAGAAGAGAGAAAAAACGAAAGAATAATAGGAAGAATAGAGTCGCATCGGAGTTATTAAGATAAAACTTAATTGGAAAAGGATGCATAGCATTCTATCATATAATAATACAAATAATATATATATATGCATATATACATACATACTTAAATGTATACCTATATACATATGCATATGTGGGCACAGGACGTCACAAAACATAAACAACAAAAAATACGATGTGTTTCTTTCAGCTTCCATCTACCAAGTCCACTCACAAGGTTTTATTTGGCCCAAGGTTATAGCAGAAGACAGCTGCCCAAAGTGCCACACAGTGGGACTGAACCCAGAACCATGTGGTTGGTAAGCAAGCTACTTACCACACAGCTACTCCTGTGCCTATAATGTCCATGTTCCATGCTAACATGGGTTGGCTGACTTGATAGGATCCAATGGGTCCCAGAACTATATTGTGCTCCAGTATCTCCTTTGGCATGGTTACTATGGCTGGATGCCCTTCCTAATGCCAACATGCTTATAATGGGTGTTTTTCTTGTGCCACTGGCACTAGTACAGTCACCATGTTTGCAAGAGCACTAACTCTAAGGTGGCAGCTTCATGTATAGAGATGAAGGGTTAAAGTATGAGAGAAGGAGCTAGAACAGAAGAGGTTTCTTGCTGTAGAAGAGCTACATGACTATTCACATTTTGAATAGAGCTAAGAAGAGATAAGAATAGTGGTGATGAGGTGTCTGTGTGGACCTTCACTGTATGAAGTAGTAGAGAGAATGGAGGAGGTTGTAAGAGTGTTGGGGTAATGAGATGGGGTATGGGTGAGGGGAGGTAAGTAACAGCTGTAAAGGCTGAGTAGGACTGAAGGGTGCTTGTAGTGAATGGCAGATAAGGGCTGGGGGATGACCAATAATGCATGAGTTAGGAGAGGTAGGAAGCAGTAGATGATTGACAATATAGAAAAATTTTGGGAAGAACAGCAGAATTGTAATAATGATACAGTGGAAAGAGAAAAGGCAAAGAGATAATGTGGTTTGATAGGTTGCCTTTAGAGAGAGATCAAGGCAACGTCTTAATTTACTATTTTTGATTCTGGATTTATTAGTAGAAGATAAAAGTTATGGATTTTTTATCCATTTTAATAATACTTTGAAAAGAATGATTAAATTAACCCATTTACAAAATGGGTGGTGATGATAACTACCATCCATCAAGTCCCCAGTTTGCACATAGGGAAATGGGCTGTAGAAATACAGGTTAGCTGCAAATACTCAATAAGCATCCTGGACAAAATCACAGGTTGTCTTTTGGCAAGGTGTAACACCTGTCAGCCACCCTGCCAGGGTCACAGTGAAATCCTGAAACCCTGAAAATAGTGGAAATGTCACTATCATTGGAAAGCAAGATGGTTGTAGGGAATGGAATGCAAGACATAAAATACTTTGTCTTTTGGATTTCTTCCCACTTCACAGAACAAATTATACTTTTGTGAAACTTGGTCTGGGAAACCCGTCAGTTTGACTGGTACTGCAGTTGTCTCTAGGACTTTTGACTATAAGTAATTAGCAATCAAAAGACATTCCATAACTTGCATTAACTTCAGAAATTCATCAACTACTTCTCCCACCCAAAATTTGATGGAGTCTATTTTCTATACATTTTTAGTGTTAGTTGTACCTGTGCATCTTCCACACACAAAAACTAGTTTCCCTGAGAACCTTCCTCTGATATTGCTGCACCTCTTATGTATCCATAACTTATGCTACATACATCTTATGGAATTTCTACCTACACCTTTTCTACAGATTGAGTAGAGCCACCCACCTGAAGGGATCAGTGATTTGTCTGCTTTCCTACTTACTAAGGCTTTGGTTTTTAATTGATTTTCAAGAATAAATTCAATTAGATATTGATCATTTCTGAAGGCATGTTCCCAAGCAAATTTTGAAAATGATCCCTCAACTTTTCTCTGTGGACTTTTGTTTCGCTAGTAATGTCTGCTTGTTTGCTGCAACTTGTTTAATTCAGTTTATTTAGCTTTCTTGCTGAGATTGATATAGGTCTAGTAGTTCTTTCTGTGGCTTTTTGAAATTGGCTTCATCTGAAGGACTTGGATGCTATTCACATCTCCAATTATGAGAACAATGTGCTTTGGTATTTGTCTCACTGATAAGGAGAGAGCCAATTAAAAATTGGAAATCACTTCTTCATCTGCTGTGTTTGTTGGTGAATATGAGTGATGTTTCTGGATTTTATTGATAAGAGGCTATTACTATTCTTGAATGAATTTTTATTATGCTGCTTAAAGATTTAAGGGTAGGTGGGCTTAGTAGCATGCCTACACTGCCAATGGTAAAATTAGTAGAATGTGAAGAAGTGCCAATCTCTAAGAGTGGAGGGAAGCTGTAGAAGAGGGAGACCCAGGAAGACATGGGATGAGGTGGTGAAGCATGATCTTCAAATGTTGGGCCTCGCAGAGGCAATGACTAATGACCAAGACCTTGGTGGTGTGCCATGCTTGAGAAGACCTGTCAAGCCAAGTGAAATCATAGTTGTGGCTGTTGTTGGTGTCACATAACTGGTATCCATGCCAGTGGCATGTAAAAAGCGTTTTTCAAGCATTGGGCCTCACTGAGACAATGACAAATGACTGAGACCTTTGGCAATATGCTGTGCTTGAGAAGAAGACCCATCAAGCCAAGTGAAATCACCGTTGTGGCAGATAATGGTGTCACACAATGGGCCCCTGATACTGGTTTCACACAAAAGCACCCATTACACTCTCGGAGCGGTTGGCGTTAGGAAGGACATTCAGCTGTAGAAACCATGCCAAATCAGACTAGAGTCTGGTACAACCCCTCAACTTACCAGCTCTTGTCAAACTATTCAACCAATACCAGCATGGACAACGAATGTTAAATGATGATGAAATGCAAAAGTCATAAGAAATCCTCATAGTTATGCAAATGACACAAATGCCCAACTAGATTATATGCTAATCAACAAGAAATGGATGAATAGGACCTTAAACACAGTCTTACAATACTTTTGAAGAAGTAGGCAATGACTACAAAATTGTCACATCAAAATTTCACTTCAGTCTTAGAGCTTACAAAACCAAATCAGCCTCTAGAGCTGTATATGACTGGTCAGTTTTAACCAACAAGAGAGACATCCACCACTGCAGTTAGAAACAGATTTGAGCTACTACAAAATGAAAATGAAGAAAATTCCTCCAACACAACATACAATAATTTTGTAATGTCCTACACAGATGTTGCAAAAGAGATCATAGTCATAAAACCAAGAACTAATAAACATTTCCCCTGAGATGACCAAGTGATAATGAACAAGAGAAAACACCTCAAAGAAGTTGCTCAAGCTAAACTTATACATCTAAGTCCTTCAGATGAAGCCAATTTCAAAAAGCCACAGAAAGAACTACTAGACCTATATCAGTCTCAGCAAGAAAGCTAAATAAACTGAATTAAACAAGTAGACATTACTAGCTAAAAAAATGTCTGCTGGACTAGATAACATTCTACATGAAGTCTGAAAAATAGAAATCAATGATATTATGTTAGGCTTCTGCAATACAGTCTACAATGGAGGTAACACTGACAAATGGATAGAAGGCTGTATACTCTCATTTTCAAAGAAAAGCAATTGGGTCTCACAAAGAACTACAGAGGCACCACTCATACAGCTATCACTTCAAAAATTTATAATTTACTCCTACTCAACAGGACAGAACCAGAAATTGAGAAAATGTTCAGAAGAAATCAAAATGGCTTCAAAAAATAGATCAACAGTCAGATAAATGCTTGCAGTTCATTGTCTACTCAGAGTAAAAGCCAAAAATCTTGAAGTAGTATGACTGTTGATTTCTCAAAGGCTTTTGAATTTATCCACCATGGTAAAATGGCAAAAATACTACTGGCCTCTGGTATCCACGAAGAAACAACAGCAGTAATAATCATGCTCTATAACACCAAATCAATGTTAAGATCCCTAGATGGAAATACAAATTTCTTTGGCATCAAAGCTGGAGTAATCTGGAGTGACACACTGCTACCTTTTCGCTTCATGATCACTTTGGATTATGTCCTCAGAATATCACCTGACAACCTAAACAGCCTTGGTTTCACGTTCATGAAAAGAAGATTGATTGGACATCCAGTTCAGAAAATAATTGATCTAGACTATGCTGATGATTTATCCCTGCTCTTTGACACAATATCAAACTCCATCCAATTACTTCATAGACTAGAATTAGCTGCAGAAGATGGAGTATTTGTTAATCTTAGTAAAACCAAGTCCATTGCTCACAATCAATAAAGATCCATTGCCATCATCAGAGAAGATCCCATCAATCAAGTTGATGATTTCACATACCTCAGTTCTGAGACAACTTTAACTGAATAAGGTTTGAGATGCTAGGAAGAGTTGGTTTGCAATTATGAAGAACACCTTTCATTTCTATCTGGATCCAGCAAAGGAAGCTATATGCTGCAAAAGAGTAATTGCTTCATTAACAGTGCTGTATATTCTGCAAGAATGCTTTCCTGTTGAGAGTGGAAATGTAACTTCAGTGAAATCTAATCCACCTCTGGTCTCTTGTTTATACCTCGCTAAATAACTAGAGAAAATGTGGAAATTTCAAGGATGCTATAGTTGGTGTTCATACATGGCATAATATCACTGCAAACTGTTTGGTTGATAATCAGGACAGACTTCATGACAAAAGCATATGATCAATTCTGGACCTTGCTACAGTGTAAAAGCTTTTCACAGACCGAATCAACACCATAAGCCCACCTTTGTTTTTGAGTACCAACATCTATTTTATAGTGACATCTCACTGGCATCACTCGACTTTTCCTTTCTTCTGCAACCAACACCGTTATCTTCCATAGTTCTCAAAGTCTCTTTCCAGATGTCCTGTTGTCTTTCAGAGACTGAAGTTCTCAAGTCGATTTTCTATGTTTCTTTACATAGTTTTTTTCCATTTTTCTAGCAATCAAGTTAGCACAGAAATATCAATAAATGATGTACTGCTTTTAATAGAGTTAACCGTCCATTGCCCCCAAAATGGAAAATTATTTCCACTAGAGACCAAGGGTTCAGAATATATGTCTGTGAAGCTTTGGGAATCCAACACTCTTAGGCTCATGATACCTGGCAACTCTCTGCACCCCAACACACACCACTTCTACAAAGCTTAATCAACAAGCCTCCATTTCTCAAAGTGCACAAAATATATCTTCCTTAGACTTCCAATAAAACATTGAATGTGATATCAATTACAGATGCACATACAGAGACATGTATAATTATATGTGTGGTGTGTAAAATAATTGATAGTGACAGGCAATCTTGATCTCTGACCTAACACAGAGGTTCTATTAAAACACAGAATAAGGTTGTAGCAGACAGTTCTCATCTGTCAATGCTATAAATATAAGTGCTTTTATGCCCCATGAGTCCATATAAGAAGTCCTCTGAAGGTAAATAATGCAGTATTCTATGTTAAGTCAGAGATGAAAATTGCCCCCTCTCTATATAGATGTGGTGTGTGTGTGTATATGAGGCCATGCTGAAATGTTCCTGGCTTTAAGGGTGTCATGAAAGGCCTGGTCAGATTTCCGAGTTCTTTATAGGACATAGAAAAACTGAAGGATCATGCAACAAGTGTGTGAATATGAGAGGGGAATATGCTGAATAAAATCATAATTAACTAATCCTACAGTATTTTTTTCTTTTACCCAAAACCAGGAACTTTTCAGCATCACCTCATATAT
>NC_069004.1:20170161-20173165 GCF_001194135.2 Octopus bimaculoides
ATATATACACACACACGACGGGCTTCTTTCAGTTACTGTCTACCAAATCCACTCACAAGGCTTTAGTCAGCCCCAGGCTATAGTAGAAGGCACTTGCTCAAGGTCCCACACAGTGGGACTGAACCTGGAACCATGTGGTTGGGAAGAAAACTTCTTACCACACAGCTGCTCCTGTGTCTATATATATATATACTCTTTTACTCTTTTACTTGTTTCAGTCATTTGACTGCGGCCATGCTGGAGCACCACCTTTATAGTCAAGCAAATCGAGCCCAGAGCTTATTCTTTGTAAGCTTAGTACTTATTCCATCGGCCTCTTTTGCTGAACTGCTAAGTTACCAGGACGCAAACACACCAGCATCGGTTGTCAAGCGATTCTGGGAGGACAAACAGACATACAAACATATACACATACACACAAACACACACATACATATATATATATATATATATATATATATATATATACATATACGATGGGCTTCATCCAGTTTCTGTCTACCAAATCCACTCACAAGGCTTTGGTTGGCCCGAGGCTATAGTAGAAGACAATTGCCCAAGGTGCCATGCAGTGGGACTGATCCCTGGACCATGTGGTTGGTAAGCAAGCTACTTCCCACAGAGCCACTCCTGCACCTATATATTTTATATATATGTATGTATATTTATATATGTGTGTATGTATATATTTTATATATGTATGTATGTACATACTTTATGTATGTATATATTTCATATCATCATCATCATCATCGTCGTCGTCGTTTAACGTCCGCTTTCCATGCTATATCTTATCTGGTGGTCAATGGGGAAACTAGAGATAGATGAGTGGTTAGTGAGAGCTGTACAAGCAATGTACAGGGATGCTGTCGGTAAGGTGAGGGTTGGCAACGAGTACAGTGAAGAATTTCGGGTAGGAGTAGGGGTCCATCAAAGATCAATCCTCAGCCCCCTCTTATTCATCATAATCCTCCAGGCAGTAACAGAGGAATTCAAGACAGGATGCCCCTGGGCACTTCTCTATGCTGATGATCTTGCTCTAATAGCTGAGTCACTATCAGAACTGGAGGAAAAGTTTCAGGTGTGGAAGCAAGGTCTAGCAAATACCATAGTCTTAATAAGTAGGAAGGCAAACAAACCACAAATCTCTTCAGGTAGATGCTCATGCTTGATCTGTAGAAAAGACATAGGTGGAAACTCAATAAGATGTACCCGGTGTAAGCTATGGATACATAAAAGGTGCAGCAATATCAAAGGAAGGCTAACTGGGAAGATAGTTTTTGTGTGTGGTGAATGCTGAAGGGCAATAAACACTAAAAATGTGCTGAAAACAGCTACTACCAGTAGTTGATAGCTTCCGTTACCTAGGTGACCGAGTCAGGAGCAGGAGTGAATGCTCTGAGAGTGTAGTTGCTAGAATAAGAATATCCTGGGCAAAGTTCAGAGAGCTCCTACCTCTGCTGGAGACAAAGGGCCTCTCACTCAGAGTAAAAGGTATACTGTATGATGCATGTGTGCGAACAGCCATGCTACATGGCAGTGAAACATAGGCTGTGACTACTGAGGACATGCGTAAACTTGCAAGGAATGAAGCTAGTATGCTCTGATGGATGTGTAATGTCAGTGTGCATACACACACAGTGTAAGTGCCCTGAGAGAAAAGTTGGAGAATAAGAAGTATCAGATGTGGTGTGCAAGAGAGATGACTGTGCTGGTATGGTCATGTGTTGCATATGGATGAAGACAGCTGTGTGAAAAAGTGTTACACTCTCGCAGTAGAGGGAACCTGTGAAAGAGGTAGACCCAGGAAGACCTGGGATAAAGTGGTGAAGCACGACCTCTGTACGTTAGGTCTCACAGAGGCGATGACAAGTGACTGAAACCTTTGGAGATATGCTGTGCTTGAGAAGACTCAGCAAGCCAAGTAAGACTGTAACCATGGCCTATGCCAGTGTAGCATAACCAGCCCATTTAAGAGTACCCTTCAATCATTGGGCAATAAACTGTGCTTGCAAAGGCCTGTTGAGTCAAGTTAAGTCATTGTCATGGCCGATGACAGTACTACCTGATTGGCACGTAAAAAGCACCATTTGTGTGTGGTTGATACCAGTGCTGCCTGACTTGTCCCGTGCCAGTGGCACATAAAAAGCATCATTCGAGCATGATTGTTGCCAGTACCGCCTGACTGGCTCCCGTGCCAGTGGCATGTAAAAAGCACCCACTACACTCTCAGAGTGGTTGGTGTTAGGAAGGGCATCCAGCTGTAGAAACTTTGCAAATCAGATTGGAGCCTGGTGCAGCCTTCTGGCTTGTGAGCCCTCAGTCAAACTGTCCAACCCATGCCAGCATGGAAAGCAGATGTTAAACAATGATGATGATATTTATACAGTGTGTTCAGGCTGAATTTGCTGATATTTTTTTTTTTGTCTCCTTTTTTTCAGAAACAGTTTGATGTAATTGGTGAACAGTCAGTAGTATTGAAAAGCATAAGGATTAAAGTTGTAGTTGCGAAAATGTTACTGGAGATGGAGGACATCTGAATATTGGAGATGAGTTACCTGTATCATGATGATTCATGTTTGGTATCCAAATTCCATCATGACTGCTACTCAAATCTCTGTGAACACTGTAAAGGCTTATAGGAAAGTTGGTTATACATCATTAGATGTATACCTGACTTTCCTATATAAAATTAAGAATATAACGGAACGCTGAACTCCAGACTATCAACTTATACAACATTTATTCAGGTGGTAAATATATACATCTTTAGCTCTTGTTGTTACAGCTTCTGATTGTGTGAGCATAGTTGTTGGGACGTTGTTATGTAGGTGTAAGCGAGCTGTCGAGTGTAAGTCCGAAAGATGGAGAGTGACAGCTATACACATAAAGAGACTGTCTCCAGAGTTGGGTGTTGGAGACACTTCTTGACACGTCCATGCTCTATTGCTGGCCAGCAAGAAAGAGAATGAATTGAGCGGGAACGCTTGCTTGTTTAATTCCA
>NC_069004.1:20173260-20173831 GCF_001194135.2 Octopus bimaculoides
TCGTGTGATACATGCATGCAATGTACAAATGAAATGATAATGACAAAACAACCGTGATGACAACTGTCCAGGAAACTGGAATCACGCGATGTAAAAGTCTGATTGTTTGTTTTCCCTGAAAGGAAAGAAAATGTATGAGTGCACAAGTGTGTGTGTGAGAAAAAACACAGAACATAGTAAAAGTGTCTGTAGAGAAAAATCCAGTTCGTACAAGAGTTACACAAGTTGATTTTGAATGTCTGTACTCAGGAAGTTGTGGTCAAGGAGCAGAGCTATAGATGAGCATCAGATGCTAGTTGTGACCGTTTACCTGGTACGGAATATTCTATGAAAGTTACACAAGGAAAATTTGGTCTGTTGATCGTGAGTGGAAACATCCACTCTAACAGAGTCGACAAAACCGAGTGTGTTGATATGGTGTGTCCCTGGTGGTGGGGTTGTTGGCGCACGACATTGTGGTAGACAGTACATTGATGAAGCCGTCGGCGCAAGAACTGCTATAGCTGTGTTCTGTATGTGTGGTGGTAATGATGTTGACAGTGGTAATGATCTGTTGAAACTTGGCGACGTC
>NC_069004.1:20174653-20178201 GCF_001194135.2 Octopus bimaculoides
ATACGTAGTTCAGTCTCCATGGCCGTATTTGTTCTTTAGTCGGGGTTCACCAGTTATAGGTTGGTAGTCCAGAGTCCATGTTGCGTTTGTTTCTTCGTCGAATCACCACTTTATAAGAAAGTGGGTTATTGCAGCTCAGTGGGCTGCGTGATCGAATCACGTCGGGGGTCACCAGTATAGGAAAGTTGGTTATACATCATTAGATGTATACCTGACTTTCCTATATAAAATTATGAATATAACGGAACGCTTGCTTGTTTAATTCCACGCATGCGCACGGCGTTACTACAGGCTGTAACACATGACATGAACAGCTGCAACAGAGACAATGAAAGTGTGGTGAGCAGGAAGGGATACAGTAGGCATGCTGACCATGTCTGCATGCCAGAATTTATTCCCACATCTTTGAACAGGGCCTTAGGCTCAGTTCAGATGGCTACATGAAGCCATTAGAGATTGTGGTCAAAACCTGGCTGGAGAGGGTTGCTGCTAGAAAGCCATATATATGACAGCAGTGTTTGGCTCCTTGTCATATAACTGGAAAGAGTCTGAAGTAGTTGTTGGAGAATTTCTATGACTTCACCAGTCTCAATTTCTGGCCTCCTAATTCTTGAGAAAGACAAACTACTCTATCAGCAACTCCAAAGTCAAGCTGGAAGCCAAGATTAAGGTATTCAAAAATCTTCCCAAGAACATGGGAATGAATGCATCAGGTTCTGGAGCCATCTTGAAGCTGTGATGGGAGCTGAGGATGGCTACTTTGAGTAAACTGTAGCCATAATGTAGTTGATATTTTTTGATTTTTTGAAAAAAGATTAGATCAGGTATTGATTTCTTTCCCTTTTGTGCAAACTGTCAAATTTAGCCCTGTCCATGTAATTCTATACAGAGAGGTATGCCTGTTATTGCAAGAAGCTTGCTTCCCAACTACATGGTTTCAGATTCAGCTCAACTGCATGGCAGTCGATGGTTGACCAAAGCTTGTGAGAGGCTTTGGTAGATGGAAATTGAAAGAGGCCTGTCATGTATATATATATATGTAAGAACGACCGTGCGAACCCAAAAGGAGAAATGGTGACAAATGGAAAAACAGGCTCCTTTTATAAACGCGTCACACGGTCGAACACAAAAATATATCAAATGATATATATGTTATACTTCGATAACATAGAGAATTCGTAAATGCCAGTAAGGAAGATGATATTGAACCAACCGATAGAGATGTATAACAGTAAGATTTATTGGAGCATTAATCGTATGTCTGTGTGTGTATGTATGAATGCGACATAATAAAACACAATATAAGACTGGCCGTCATGTAAACAAAAGAGTGTGTGCGAGTAATACATGTATGTGTATGCGTGAGATACAGCGGATAGAAAAGAGTCAGTAACACGTATAAGAATTTACCAGTTCTTTGTTAGAGTACACAGTGGTAAGTGTCTGCATATAAGAAGTTAAAGCGTGTGGGGCAGAGCGATCACTGGTCGTGATGTTAGGGCTTCCATGCCAAGCCGGGTTCTTGAATACAGATGTTCTTCGCAGGCTGGATTCTTGGCTGTTATTTCGTGGTGAGGCGAATCACACAAACAGGATTAGAAGTGCTGCAGTTAGCTGTTGGTAGCTTGTGTACGAGTAGAGTCATGTTGACGCTTGCGGCGATGCTGGTAGTCGTAGTTGGACGATGCTATTGGCGACGTCGGGGGCGATGCTTGTAGTCGTAGTGTCGTGTTGCTGCTGGCGACGTTGGTGGTGATGCTTGTAGTTCGTAGTTGATGGTGTCGATGTCGTCGCTGGAAACTGGCTGGCTGTGTTACGCGTGTGTGGTCAGCGGCCAGATCTCAAAGGAGATCTGAGGCGCGACGATTTGGCGGGTATAATTTAATCTATTTATAGCTGAAGGTAGGCTCCAGAGAATCATTAGAAAAACACTATCACATGACCTTATTAGGGGCTACGGTTGGTCAGTTGGCGTCCTGGGGGCAAATGGAGATAATTTACCCGCACAAAGAATAGTCAGTCATGTGATGGATACAGCAGGCTGCTCTCTGCTATGCCCGTGCTTGTTTATATTTATAACAGTGGGAAAGAGTGGTGTTCACTACATATATATATATTTTTTTTATTTGTTCCTCATCACTGCTTGACAACTAGTGTTGGTTTGTTTACATCTTCATAATTTAGTGGTTCAGTAAAAAAAAAAAGACCAATAGCATAAGTACCAGAACTGAAAATAAGTACTGGCATTGGTTTGTCTCAGCTTGTCCGCAGTTCGATGACAGAAACAAGTAGAAATAAATACATGCACACACACATAAACTATATACATAGCTATATCTATATAACAAATGAAGGGAAAAAACGATTCCTTCATAGGGGTGTAAAACATTGAATTCACTGCTATGGCAGTTGAATACCACAGAAGTAGTTGTATAAATACAAATTACAAATAATAAATTAAATAGAGAAATACAATAGACAATCTAACAATTTATTACATTATGATATAATATAATATACTATAAAATATAATATAAGATTAGGTAATATAACCTTTTTTTTAAAGAACCAAATAAAGCCAACAATTTGTTTTGACTTGTAGACATTATTTGATTGATAAACAATTCATATCCATGTATACAAGTCTCTTCAGGGCCTTGTATACATGGATATGAATTGCTTATAAATCAAATAATGTATATAAGTTGAAACAAAATGGGAGAAAGAGAGCCTGCGTATGTCGCCCCAACAGAGGAACCAGCTATCCGAGTTGACAGTACCAGGGTAGATAAAGCAATTAAGAGTATGAAGACAGGGAAAGCCCCCGGCCCATCAGGAATCACTGCAGAGATGCTCAAAATATCTGGCAGTGTTGGCTACAGCCTAGTCACCCGTATTACGAACCAGGTGATACACGAAGGAGTCATACCCAATGACTGGTGTAGCAGCACCATAGTAAACTGCTACAAAGGTAAAAGTGACGCTTTAGATACTAATAATTACAGAGGCATCAAGCTGTTAGATCAGGTTATGAAAGTTACGGAGAGGGTCATAGCCCAACTAATTAGGGAGCGAATCAATTTAGATGAGATGCAGTTTGGGTTCGTGCCAGGTAAAAGCACCACTGATGCCATATTTCTAGTGAGACAGCTGCCAGTAAGATGCTGTCAGTAAGGTGAAGGTTGGAAATGGGTACAGTAATGAATTCCTGGTAGAGGTAGGGGTCCACCAAGGTTCCGTCCTCAGCCCCCTCCTATTTATCATAGTCCTCCAGGCGATCACAAAGGAATTCAAGACAGGTTGCCCCTGGGAGCTCCTCTATGCTGATGACCTTGCATTAATTGCGCAGTCACTATCAGAACTAGAGGAGAAGTTTAAGGTGTGGAAGCAAGGACTAGAATCGAAGGGCCTTAGAGTCAACCTAGCAAAAACCAAAATCCTAATAAGTAGGAAGGTAGATAAAACACAAACCCCTTCAGGTAGATGGCCCTGCTCAGTATGCAGTAAAGGAGTAGGTAGAAACTCTATAAGATGTACCCGGTGCAAGC
>NC_069004.1:20181771-20186299 GCF_001194135.2 Octopus bimaculoides
TATGATTTGATTTGATTTTGATATTGATGTTGATGTACTTGACTCAATAGGTCTCCTTTTGAGTGGGCTGGTTATGCGATGCTGGTGTAGGTTACAGCTGTGAACTCACTTTATTTGCTGGGTTTTCTCAGTCACAGCATACCTCCAGAGGTCTCGGTCTTTTGTCATTGCCTCTGTGAGGCCCAACGTTCGAAGGTCATGCTTCATCGCCTCATCCCATGTCTTCTTAGGTCTCCCTCTACACCGGATTCCTTCCACTGATTGGGAGTGGCACTTCTTCACACAGCTCTTCTTGTCCATCTGCAGTACATGACCATGCTAACATCTCTCTTGCACGCTACATCCGATGCTTCTTATGTCTAATATTTCTCTCAGGGCACTTACGCTCTGTCGTGTGTGCACACTGACATTACACATCCAGCGGATCATGCTAGCGTCATTTCTTTCAAGCCTACGCAAGTCTTTAGCAGTCACGGCCCATGTTTCACTGCCATGAAGCATGGCAGTTCGCACACATGCATCGTACAATCTACCTTTCACTCTGAGCGAGGGACCCTTTGTCACCAGTAGGGGTAGAAGTTTTCTGAACTTCACTCAGGCTTTTCTTATTCTAGTGGCAACGCTCTCTGAGCAACCCCCCTCCCACTACAGACTTGGTCACCTAGGTAGCAGAAGCTATCAACTACTAGTTTCTCCTCCTGGCATGTGATGGAATCTGTTTTCTGAGCATCTATGGGGTTTATTGCCCCTGTGCATCTGCTGCACGTGAAAGCTATCTTCCCGGTTAATCTTCCTTTGATGTTGCTGCATCTCTTATGTGTCCATAAATTACAATGGGTACATCTTATGGAGTTTCTACCTACACCTTTTCTACGGGTCGAGCAGGGCCACCTACCTGAAGGGGTGTGTAATGTGTTCGCCTTTCTACTTACTAGAACTTTGGTCTTTGCAACATTGACTCTATGGCCCTTCAATTCTAAACCTTGCTTCCACACTTGAAATTTCTTCTCTAGTTCTGGTAGTGATTCTGCTATGAGGGCCAGGTTGTCATTCTCATACTTGCCACGATTCCTCCAATGATAAAAGTTTTATAAGCCTCTCTCTCTCTCTCTCTCTCTCTCTTTGCCTAGTGTCTTCTATTTCCCAAGGTGTAACTAGCCATTTATTTGACCACTTCCGGCTGTAGATTATATAAAGTACCCTTCATGCATAGTTTTCCAAACTTTCACATAGCTTGCTCCATGTGAAATAACCAACTAAGCTAAGAAATATCTCTAGTTTTAATCCCTCATCATTCATTCATCTAACTCGTAATTCTTTAATTCTTAAAATAACTTTCAAAACTTGTAATTCTTTAAATCTTTGCAATATTCTCTCCATTTCATAGCCCATATGTTCCCATACTTTGCCATGATTTCCTCAGTGATCTCTCCCTCTCTCTAAAATTTGTAAACATTCTTACTTTGTCTTATAACTTGTCTTTCTCAAACTTGCCATAATTCTTCCAGCAATAAAGTCTTTCTCTTTCTGCCTTACTAGTGTTTTCTTACTGCTATTTCCTGAGGTGAAGCTGGCCACTGCTTGTCTGTGATGCGCCAACCCATTCCCACCTCCACCACTAATACTGGAAATCTCTTTTCTTATACTGGAAAACCCTACAGAACTCTGCCTCGCTTTTGTACGAGAAGACTTACATAGCTCCCCACCACCAATCATCCACACTACTGCATGATCCAAAAGGAGATGTATTACTTAGTAAATTAACAAACTCTTACCTCTTTCTCTCTATATATAATGGACTAACTAATAGTGGCTCATTTACTTAATTTAAACAGTCACCTATACAAATAGACTTGCAGTAATAACGCTTATATTTACAATGCTCATAACTTATATTCACAATGTGTACATTACACTCACCCCCAATAGGGACAATAATTTTAACATATTTTAATGCTGGTATGTTAAAGCAAGAACAACTGATGTGACATGTCTGTTATCAAACGATCATTGAAACCTTCTTTTCAGGTGCTGAATGCCATCTCTCCTTCCCATGTCCCTTTCCCAGTTTTCAGACTTGGCACTGTCAATGAAGTTATATTGAAATATAAAATATAAGAGAAATTACCTATAACAGGCAATTTCTACATGCTAGAAGACAGTCAAAAATGACCGAAAACCACAAAGTTAAAACATTTCAAAGAGAAGAAAAAAACCCAAAAAACTTTTATCTAATTTTTAACGGTTAGACCTATAGGTTTCGAATTTTTTTAGTAAATAAAAAAATTTACTAGGCAAATTCTCTTCAGTAACCAGCCGGCAAAGATTAACGTACATTAAAAGGTAGATTTAGTGATATTGTTGAGATGCTTGAATGGAGGCGTGTTGATGTATGTTGCATTCAAGAGGTAAGGTGGAGAGGAGCTTCAACCAGGTTCCTCACCGGCAAGACATATAGGTATAAAATCTTTTCAGAAGGTAACAGCAATGGAATAGGCAGTATGGGCACACTTCTTGCAGAGATTGGGTGGATAAGTTTTCAAAAAGGATAATAATAAATGCCTCTTCCTCTTCCCTTACATACAGTTTAATGTTTATTGAAGGTCAATAAAAATGAACTTGTGATCAATTAAAGTACTTCTCTCATTGCTGTATCAAAACTGATGCAGTTCTGAAGTAGTTCAGATAGCGGATAAGGTAGTCAGAGTGTGTGATAGAGTACTTAAGCTCAGGCTTGTCTTGTAGTATTCTATAGCGACAATTATCTCTGTCTATACCTCTTAAGCAGGCCTACCAAATGAACAAAAGGACCATTTTTATGATATTCTTCTGCAGTCTACTTCAAAGATGAGTGACAATGATCTCATCTTCTTGACTGGGGATTTCAATAGGCATTGTGGACAGCAGCCCGGTATCTTCCATGGTGTACATGGAATTGGTTCCCGAAATGAAGAGAGAACAAGGCTACTGGAGTTCTGTGATGCAAATAACCTATCAATCTGCAACACTAACTTCAGGAAGCCAGCTAGCCACCTGATAGCAATCAGGTGACTATGCAAGCCAGATCAGTTAGATTCTCACCAAACAGTAGGATGCATGCTTGCTCTTAAATACAAAGAGCCTCCCTGGTGAAGAATGTACCCCACCCCCAGCGTAGACTAGTCATCAGTGACTTTAAACTCAAGGCCAGAAGGATGCCAAGAAGCAGACCAATTTGGAAAAGAAGGATTTGGAAGCTTAAGATTCATATGGTCAGAGATTTACGGACATCCTAATTGAGAAATTTGATGAGAGGGAGGAGGAGCTACAGACTTGTGACATAGAAGGCAACTGGAAATTCCTGTGGGACAGCTTGATGAGTGCCACAGACCAAATCTGTGACTGGTGCAAAGTTCTATCCAGACCTAGGGTGACATGGTGGTGAAACGATGCTGTAGACAGTACATTAGAGCAAAGAAACAGGCCTGGAAGAGTGAGGATAGCAGCGAACTGTATCAGGTAGCCAGAAGGGAAGCTAGGAAACAGGTATAGCTAGCCAAGGGTGAAGCAGAAAAGAAATTTGCCTATGTTCAGAGATGTGAGGACCAAAATCTTGAAGTGTTTCAGATTGCAAGACAGTGTGTGAGAGAAAATTGTGATGTCATAGGAGAGAAATATGTCCGCATGGATGATGGTGCACTTGCTTTCAATGATTCTGCAAAGAAAGAGACTTGGAAATGCCATTATGAAAGACTGCTGAACATAGAGAATGAATAGGAGGAAGAGAATCAGCAAAATGTTGACGCAATTGAGGGACCAGGTATCCAAATCAACAGTACCTTGGGAGATAAAGCAATTAAGGATATGAAGACAGGAATCACTGCTGAGATGCTTAAAATATCTGGTGGTGTGCATTATGGTCTAGTCACCCATATTGTAAATCAGGTGGTTAACAAAGGAATCATACCCATTGACTGGTGTAGCAGCACCATAGTCAACTGCTACAAAGGTAAAGGTGATGCCTTGGATATAATTTCAGAAGTATTAAATTGTTGGATCAGGTAATGAAAGAGGGCCCAACTAATCAGGGAGAGAGTCAGTCTAGATGAGTCAGTTTGGTTTTGGTAAAACAGCTGCAGGAGAAATACATAGCCAAAGATAAACCTTTGTATTTGGAGAAAGCTTTGACAGGGTTCCCTGATCCCTTATCTGGTGGTCAATGCAGAAACTAGGTGTTATGTTTCCCTCGGACTGACTCGCAGAGATAACATAACGAGTTATACAATTTAATTATTACATTTATTGTTCAATTACATACAAAGAACGCACTCACCCAATGTTCGTTATGAATAAACAAAAGTCATGTCCGCCATATATATATCAATGACATTTTACTACGACAGTCCCACAAGACAACAACAATGAAACAATGAACTCAGACGAACCACATGACACACGGAACGTCAGACGAATTACATATCTAACAGTCCATATAACACTAGGGATAGACAAGTGGTTGGTGAGAGCTGTACAAGCCATGTACAGGGAC